>NC_134493.1:40217896-40360396 GCF_040206685.1 Ascaphus truei | reverse complement strand
GTGTTATCACCCCCAACATCCCGCTGCTAATACCTCTCCCTATACACCCTAACATCCCACTGCTAATACCTCTCCCTATACACCCTAACTTAGTGCTGCTAATACCTCTCCCTATACACCCTAACATCCTGCTGCTAATACCTCTCCCTAGACACCCTAACATCCCACTGCTAATACCTCTCCCTATACATCCTAACTTAGTGCTGCTAATACCTCTCCCTATATACCCTAACTTAGTGCTGCTAATACCTCTCCCTATACACCCTAACTTAGTGCTGCTAATACCTCTCCCTATACACCCTAACTTAGTGCTGCTAATACCTCTCCCTATACACCCTAAATTAGTGCTGCTAATACCTCTCCCTATACACCCTAACATCCCGCTGCTAATACCTCTCCCTATACACCCCAACAACCCGCTGCTAATACCTCTCCCTATACACCCCAACATCCCCCTGCTAATAGCTCTCCCTATACACCCTAACATCCCACTGCTAATACCTCTCCCTATACACCCTAACATCCCACTGCTAATACCTCTCCCTATACACCCTAACATCCCACTGCTAATACCTCTCCCTATACATCCTAACACCCCGCTACTAATACCACTCCCTATACACCCTAACATCCTGCTGCTAATACCTCTCCCTATACACCCTAACATCCCACTGCTAATACCTCTCCCTATACACCCTAACAACCCGCTGCTAATACTTCTCCCTATACACCCCAACACCCTGCTGCTAATACCTCTCCCTATACACCCTAACATCCCACTGCTAATACCTCTCCCTATACACCCTAACATCCCACTGCTAATACCTCTCCCTGTACACCCTAACACCCCGCTACTAATACCACTCCCTATACACCCTAACACCCTGCTGCTAATACCTCTCCCTATACACCCGAACACCCTGCTGCTAATACCTCTCTCTATACACCCTAACATCCCGCTGCTAATACCTCTTCCTATACACCCTAACACCCTGATGCTAATACCTCTCCCTATACACCCTAACATCCCGCTGCTAATACCTCTCCCTATACACCCCAACATCCCGCTGCTAATAGCTCTCCCTATACACCCCAACATCATGCTGCTAATACCTCTCCCTATTCACCCCAACATCCCACTGTTAATACCTTTCCCTATACACCCTAAAATCGGGCTGCTAATACCTCTCCCTATACACCCTAATACGCTGCTGCTAATACCTCTCCCTATACACCCCAACACCCCGCTGCTAATACCTCTCCCTATACACCCCAACACCCTGCTGCTAATACCTCGCCCTATACACCCTAACATTGTGTTGCTAATACCTCTCCCTATACACCCTAAAATCGGGCTGCTAATACCTCTCCCTATACACCCTAATGCTAATACCTCTCCCTATACACCCTAACACCCTGCTGCTAATACCTCTCCCTATACACCCCAACACCCTGCTGCTAATACCTCGCCCTATACACCCTAACATTGTGTTGCTAATACCTCTCCCTATACACCCTAACATCCCGCTGCTAATACCTCTCCCTATACACCCTAACATCCTGCTGCTAATACCTCTCCCTATACACCCTAACATCCTGCTGCTAATACCTCTCCCTATACACCCTAACATCCCGCTGCTAATACCTCTCCCTATACACCCCAACACCCTGCTGCTAATACCTCGCCCTATACACCCTAACATTGTGTTGCTAATACCTCTCCCTATACACCCTAAAATCGGGCTGCTAATACCTCTCCCTATACACCCTAATGCTAATACCTCTCCCTATACACCCTAACACCCTGCTGCTAATACCTCTCCCTATACACCCCAATACCCTGCTGCTAATACCTCGCCCTATACACCCTAACATTGTGTTGCTAATACCTCTCCCTATACACCCTAACATCCCGCTGCTAATACCTCTCCCTATACACCCTAACATCCTGCTGCTAATACCTCTCCCTATACACCCTAACATCCTGCTGCTAATACCTCTCCCTATACACCCTAACATCCCGCTGCTAATACCTCTCCCTATACACCCCAACACCCTGCTGCTAATACCTCGCCCTATACACCCTAACATTGTGTTGCTAATACCTCTCCCTATACACCCTAAAATCGGGCTGCTAATACCTCTCCCTATACACCCTAATGCTAATACCTCTCCCTATACACCCTAACACCCTGCTGCTAATACCTCTCCCTATACACCCCAACACCCTGCTGCTAATACCTCGCCCTATACACCCTAACATTGTGTTGCTAATACCTCTCCCTATACACCCTAACATCCCGCTGCTAATACCTCTCCCTATACACCCTAACATCCTGCTGCTAATACCTCTCCCTATACACCCTAACATCCTGCTGCTAATACCTCTCCCTATACACCCTAACATCCTGCTGCTAATACCTCTCCCTATACACCCTAACACCCTGCTGCTAATACCTCTCCCTATACACCCCAACACCCTGCTGCTAATACCTCGCCCTATACACCCTAACATTGTGTTGCTAATACCTCTCCCTATACACCCTAACATCCCGCTGCTAATACCTCTCCCTATACACCCTAACATCCTGCTGCTAATACCTCTCCCTATACACCCTAACATCCTGCTGCTAATACCTCTCCCTATACACCCCAACACCCCGCTGCTAATACCTCTCCCTATACACCCCAACACCCTGCTGCTAATACCTCGCCCTATACACCCTAACATTGTGTTGCTAATACCTCTCCCTATACACCCTAAAATCGGGCTGCTAATACCTCTCCCTATACACCCTAATGCTAATACCTCTCCCTATACACCCTAACACCCTGCTGCTAATACCTCTCCCTATACACCCCAACACCCTGCTGCTAATACCTCGCCCTATACACCCTAACATTGTGTTGCTAATACCTCTCCCTATACACCCTAACATCCCGCTGCTAATACCTCTCCCTATACACCCTAACATCCCGCTGCTAATACCTCTCCCTATACACCCTAACTTAGTGCTGCTAATACCTCTCCCTATACACCCTAACATCCCGCTGCTAATACCTCTCCCTATACACCCTAACATCCCGCTGCTAATACCTCTCCCTATACACCCTAACATCCTGCTGCTAATACCTCGCCCTATACACCCTAACATCCTGCTGCTAATACCTCTCCCTATACACCCCAACACCCTGCTGCTAATACCTCGCCCTATACACCCTAACATCCTGCTGCTAATACCTCTCCCTATACACCCCAACACCCTGCTGCTAATACCTCGCCCTATACACCCTAACATTGTGTTGCTAATACCTCTCCCTATACACCCTAAAATCGGGCTGCTAATACCTCTCCCTATACACCCTAATGCTAATACCTCTCCCTATACACCCTAACACCCTGCTGCTAATACCTCTCCCTATACACCCCAACACCCTGCTGCTAATACCTCGCCCTATACACCCTAACATTGTGTTGCTAATACCTCTCCCTATACACCCTAACATCCCGCTGCTAATACCTCTCCCTATACACCCTAACATCCTGCTGCTAATACCTCTCCCTATACACCCTAACATCCCGCTGCTAATACCTCTCCCTATACACCCTAACACCCTGCTGCTAATACCTCTCCCTATACACCCCAACATCATGCTGCTAATACCTCTCCCTATACACCCCAACATCCCGCTGCTAATACCTCGCCCTATACACCCTAACATCCTGCTGCTAATACCTCTCCCTATACACCCCAACACCCCGCTGCTAATACCTCTCCCTATACACCCTAACATCCTGCTGCTAATACCTCTCCCTATACACCCTAACATCCCGCTGCTAATACCTCTCCCTATACACCCTAACACCCTGCTGCTAATACCTCGCCCTATACACCCTAACATCCCGCTGCTAATACCTCTCCCTATACACCCTAACACCCTGCTGCTAATACCTCTCCCTATACACCCTAACATCCTGCTGCTAATACCTCTCCCTATACACCCTAACATCCCGCTGCTAATACCTCTCCCTATACACCCTAACACCCTGCTGCTAATACCTCGCCCTATACACCCTAACACCCTGCTGCTAATACCTCTCCCTATACACCCTAACATCCCGCTGCTAATACCTCTCCCTATACACCCTAACATCCCGCTGCTAATACCTCTTCCTATACACCCTAACACCCTGCTGCTAATACCTCTCCCTATACACCCCAACATCCTGCTGCTAATACCTCTCCCTATACACCCTAACATCCCGCTGCTAATACCTCTTCCTATACACCCTAACACCCTGCTGCTAATACCTCTCCCTATACACCCTAACATCCTGCTGCTAATACCTCTCCCTATACACCCTAACACCCCGCTGCTAATACCTCTCCCTATACACCCCAACATCCTGCTGCTAATACCTCTCCCTATACACCCTAACATCCCGCTGCTAATACCTCTTCCTATACACCCTAACACCCTGCTGCTAATACCTCTCCCTATACACCCCAACATCCTGCTGCTAATACCTCTCCCTATACACCCTAACATCCCGCTGCTAATACCTCTTCCTATACACCCTAACACCCTGCTGCTAATACCTCTCCCTATACACCCTAACATCCCGCTGCTAATACCTCTCCCTATACACCCTAACACCCCGCTGCTAATACCTCTCCCTATACACCCCAACATCCTGCTGCTAATACCTCTCCCTATACACCCTAACATCCCGCTGCTAATACCTCTCCCTATACACCCCAACATCCTGCTGCTAATACCTCTCCCTATACACCTGTCAGGAATCGGCGTTCTCCGCGCTCCCCACACAGAGCACTCTCTCCCTCTAGGGAGCCCCTGGACACACAACACAATCCTGCCTTACCGTCCTCCGCGGCTCCTCGCCCCTGCCGCCGTCGCGGGATCACTCCCCTCGGCAATTCCTCTGCTCAGCGCCGGGCGCACCCACGCCCTCCCACGCGCACACCTGCACCCTCCTCTGGCGCGGTCCACGTGCGTACACGCATTACGGAGCGCGCTCAGTCTGCACACTCTTCTTCCTGTCCTCCGGACCTCAGGCTCCGCCCCCGCACGGGCATACTCAGGTTACCAACAAGACTCACCTGGCTTGTTATGGCTGCACCAACCTGCAGTGTCTCCCTGTAGCTCTTCCTGTCCCGCCTCCGTTCCTAATTGGACCTTCCTGCTTTATCTAGCTCCTCTCTGCTCTCAGTCTTTGCTCGACATAGTCTCTGTATGGAAGTACTTCTGGATTCTCAGTGTTTTCACAGGTTCTGACGCGGCTTGTACGACTACCCCCTCTGGCTCTCGATCTCGGCACTCCTTGGACAACGCTCACTCTGGTAACCCCTTGAACACGGCTTGGACTATGACATATCTCCGCTCTCCACTCCCTGACCTCGGCAAGGCATTCTTCACTCTATCTCTACAACCGGTACCGGCAAGTATTGTCTACCTTACTACACCTGGACTGGCAACGCTTCATACCACACTCCGGACACGCTCCCTTTGCTGCGGGTGCGTGTGTTACCACTTCCCCCTTCAGCTCAGGGGACGGGTCTGGTCTGCGGGCAGCACCGGCGTAACAACACCCTAACATCCTGCTACTAATACCTCTCCCTATACACCCCAACATCCTGCTGCTAATACCTCTCACTATACACCCCAACATCCCGCTGCTAATACCTCTCACTATACACCCTAACACCCTGCTGTTAATACCTCTCCCTATACACCCTAACACCCTGCTGCTAATACCTCTCTCTATATACCCCAACATCATGCTGCTAATACCTTTTCCTATACACCCTAACACCCTGCTGGGTTTCCCCATTGCTGTGTTACATTGCTCACCTACTTTTAAGTTATCTGAAATAACGACTCCAATTTCCCTTTCCTTTATAGTAGATAACATTAGTTCTGCGCCTAGTGCGTTATTTTTCACTTTTTGGCATTAAATTGTAGTTGCCACAATCTTTACCATTTCTCCAATCTACCTAAATCATGAATCATTTTGTTTACCCCCTGCAGTGTCAACCATGTTGTAGATCTTTGTGTCACCTGCAAAAAGACATTCTTTCCCCTCCGAACCATTTGCAATGTCCCTAATAAAGATATTAAAGAGCACATGTCTCAGTACAGATCTCAAAGGCACTCCACTGGTTACACCCCCCTTCTCTAAATGTTCTCCCTTTACCATAACTCCGTCACCTACCCTGCATCCAATGTCTTATGCATTCTGCCACCTAAGAGTCCAGTCTCAAGAATTACACTTTGTTTATCACTCTTCTATGTAGGGCAGAGTCAAAGGCCTTACTAAAACCAAGGTCATCTGCATCTACTGCTCCACCCTGGTCTACTACCACAGTCCCCCAGTCAAACAAATGAATTAGGTCTGTTTGACATGATCTCCCCCCAGTAAATCCATGCTGTCTGGGATATTGTCGGTTGTTGGACTTTACACAGCCAACAAAACAAGAAAAAACACAATCCTGTGTTGTGGCTGGCGGTTTTACTACCCACCACCAGTACACACTCAAGTGTACCGTTCCTGCTTATTTCCGATCGTTTCTATGCTATCAAAAACGGACAGGCATCCTAAGGACACCTATTGAAGGCCCCGGTTCCTGCACATGTGTGCTACACTCTGCACCACGCTACCACACGTGGAGGACAGGAGAGTGAACAGAGACAGCCCCAGCGCGCGGGTCTGATCTCTCAGAACTGAGATTACCCTTCATACTTCCTATGTGATGCCCTACTCCTGTGATAGACACCAGAATCGGGGATTATTAAAGAAATTTTATATGTAAGTTACTAATTTTATTATTTGTTGCTAATACAATATCTATCTCTCATCTTGGTGCGCTTTTGTGTTTTTTCTTGTTTTGCTGATATTGGTATCACCATCGGGGTTCCGGTGGAGACCACATTTGGAGGTGGGGGAGACACCTCATAAACACAGAAGCAGCAAGAGAACTGAGAGGGACCAACACTCCAAGTTTAAAGAGCCAGAGCGCGGACTGAACTTTTCATTACACAGCCAACAATTCTATTAAAAATACTAATGATCAGACTGGTGCACCATTTTAACAAGGTTCATATTGAAGGCATTATACTTATTTTCTTTAATATATAGCAAGCTGCAAACTACTTTGGGAATAAAGAGGTTGATTTAGACATGTCATGCACAGAGCCAGGTAATTAGATTGCTTTAGGATATCCCATATTCCAGCCGAGATGCCGCAATTGATTTTTTTTATTTGCATCTCTCTGGACCCAGACACAATATATATTCTGTATAAGTGAAGTCAGGTCAGATTTCACATGCAGATTTCATGTTTTATTGACACATTGACGGCAAGACGAAGAGATTGCAGCATTTGCACGGGGTCTTTCCAGCAACTCCAGTTCTGCTCCGATCTGTGGGAGGGGGAACGGGTCACGTCTTTGCGCGGGATTGTAATAAAAACAGGGATATCAACCTGTACGTTGGGAGACACAAATCCTTCAAGACTCCGATACAGTAGAGAATTACTAGAAAGCAAAGACTAAGATCCTACCCTTACCGTCCAATCTGATCATAAACTGTTCAGGCCAGGGATGGCTCTGAGTATTTGTAAGGAAAAAAGTAGTGTGTAGGGATCGGAATATTTTTAACCTGTTCAGTGCTGAAGGCTCCCACATTGCAGTGTTCGCACAGAGAATGTCACCTTTCAGTTTTGATGTTTCTGTTAATATTCCCATGACCGTGGGTGAGGCATTGATCTGCAATGACTCTATCTTGCAATGCTTTGTTGTGACTTTGGACATTAAACTGTTTCAATGTTATTTAGTATTAATGATCTTGCTGCCCGAAGGGACCCGCAATGCAATGTGCCCTAAGCCCTACGGGTAGTGAAAAGGTTACAATATAAGTTGGCAGAATAATTTGGAGCCCTGTGCATTGGCTTCTGCCTAAAATCCCAACTGGCTCTATGATGTCGCTCTGACCCTCTTCCATTTCACCATTCAGTCTTCACTGCTTAACCTGCTGAAGGAGCGGCTCAGTGAGTAAAGACACTGATGCGGAGCACAATGACCCTGAGCGTGAAGCAGGGGAACCTGGTTCAATTCCCGGCGTTGGCTCCTTGTGACCTTGGGCGAGTCACTTTATCTCCCTGTGCCTCAGGCACCAAAAAACATAGAGTGTAAGCTCCACGGGGCAGGCACTGTGTCTGTAACCATCCTATGTGCTGCGTACTGTGCGCTATGCTGCTTTGGAAATTGGGAAGCGCTTTGAGTCCCATTGGGCGAAATGCACTACATGTAAAGGTGTTGTTATTAGTGATATGTATTACGAACTGGACATTATTAATGATCCTGATCACAGAAGATGTATTCTGATCAGCACAGACACATGACACACACGCTCTGTATGTCCCATTTCCAGGGAAACGGCAGACGGAAATCAATGGGCGATGTTACATGGAAATCTCTATTGAAGGCAGAGAACTCGCTGTTGATTTTCTCAGCCCCTTTGTATTGTATGTCTTTATTTATATGGCGCCAAAAGTGTACTCAGCGCTTCACAAAGAATACAGCACAGGGAATTATAATAAGACAATAGGAAAGGAAATTCCTGCCCTGAAGAGCTTACAATCTAAGAGTTTTGATGGAGAATTTACAGGGACAGCAGGTGAGGTAATAAGTGCTTCACACATCTCAGCTTTAAATATGCTGCTCAGTATTATTCAAACTAATATTAAATACAGCAGGGGTGGCCAACTCCAGTCCTCAAGATTCCCCTCCCTCTCCCAACAGGTCAGGTTTTCAGGATATCCCTGTTTCTGCACAGGTGGCTCTGTCAAAGATTGAGCAACCTGTGCTGAAGCAGGGATATCCTGAAAACCTGACCGGGGGCAGGACTGACGTTTGCCACCCCTGAGCTACATCATCTTATATATTCCTTTTCTTTATTAGATGCATATTTAAAGATGCCAAAATTCATTCCATTCACCCTATTAGATCTCTGCTTAGGAATACAGTATATACACATTTAATTATGCATAACCTTTGTTGGCTATGAATAACGGTATTTTCCTAAACCTAAACATTACAAGCTGAATTCTGTAAAAGAACATCGCTTTTTAATGGAGTACTACAGATTGTCCGTATATATTGTGTTTCTAGAACTCTTTTCAGTTCTAAACAGCCGTTCGCGTGACCACGTCTGGGGCGGAATGAAATTCTCGCAGCGTTTGTCCCGGTGAGGAGGAGGAGGAGGAGGATAATGAAACAAATTGAATATTATTATCCGGGGGTATTACCCCTGTCCTATGCACTCTCCCCCCCCTCCCTCTCCCCAGTTCTTCTTCACTTGCACATGAAGGTTTCAGGTTCATTCGTTTGAATAGAAATTCCTCTCTCCTGCAGTGTGAGCGGCCATTTTTATGAGGCCCTGAAAATATTGTCAGGAATAAAAAATACAAATAAAACACACGTGAAGTTTGCCATGGGGGTATGAGTAACTTGGATAATGCTTGTTAGATGATGCAGGTCAGACTGCATTCATGAGATATACGACTCCTGGATAGGGGCCACAAGTAGGGTTGCCAGGTGTCCAGTATTGAACGGGGCTCTCCCGTATTTGGACACCCTGTCCAGTAAAAAATGAGAGGTAAAAGTGGACATGTATGTATATACCGGTATTACCAGGGCTGCCACCTCCGGGTTTCACCCGGAGACTCTGAGTTTCGGGCACTTACCTCCAGACTACGGGTTGCCGTTGTCAATCTCCGGGGTGTGGCGGTGGCTCCGGCTTTCTCTGGTATTTCTCTGCAATTCCCCCTCCAGCAGCAGTAAATATAGCTGCGAGACGTCATATGAAGCCGCGTGGCCATTTTGAATAGTGCTGCAGGAGAAAAAAAGGCGACAAGACAGCAGTAGGCCGTGAGATGCCGTCAGGACCTCGCAACCGGACCCCGCATCAGATAAGTGTTGTGGGGGTGGGAAGGGCAATGATTTTTGGGGGGGGCGCGAGTGGGTTTTGGCCCAGATTCTCGGGCCCTACCAGTTAATATATAGAAGTTATCTTACTCACATTTAGTGTGAGTAATAAAGGCCTTGCGGTGGTTATGAGTAACCAGCTCAGGTCAGATGAGTAGTAGGTCGTCAGGAAGGTGGGGAGGAGTTGTGATATCACTAGCAAAGTGAGGGTAGGGTAAGGAAACCCCTGACAGGAAAGGAGTTAAGTGTAGGAAGATATGGGGGGCAACGTTTCGGGGTTATTAACCCCCTTCTACAGGCCCATTCCCATAGCATCCACAAAGTGGGACTACGGTACTTCCAGGCTCCCTCACAACTTAAGAGGCTGATTTGTTTCTCTTTGTTGCTGATACACTTTGTGCATATACCTCCATCCCAATCTCGGCTGAAATATTGTGTCTCCCCGTATTCAAACAGAGAGGTTCATGTATTACAAATAAGTACATATATATATTTTTGCATATTAAAATGTGCACTAATAGCTTTGTCACTTAAAGGCGCAGTCCCACAAAGGCGGACAGTTTAATTTCTCGGGGGGGCCTCTGAGTGGGGGGTGTTTGTCAATCAGGTGTTTTCTTTCCCCCTTGTCCTACCCTGTCCTTATCAGAGAGCCAATCAAAAAATAAGGGATGGGGGGATTCTGGCTGTACCAGCACCCGCTGATCACACAGTGACATCACACAGTGACATCACACAAACGAAAGCAGCCAGAGGAAATCAAACTCCTCCCAAATGTAACTTTACAAAATGCATTCAAAATATTTATCGCTGTCCGATTTGGGTAAAAAAAACAAGTATTAATAAACTTGGTGGGACCCCTCAAACATGTCACTGGAATTAGTTAACTTTGGCCCTAGGACTCGGGCACTGACCCTGTAACCCCTATACTGCCAGAGGGATCTGCTACTGAATGTGTGGCTCTTCCTATCAATGCATGAATGAAAGGATTAGGCGCTATGTGTACAGAAGGGAAATAAAGCACTTTAAACAAAAATAATCAAACACCAGATCTGCGAAAAGATCCTTCCACGCTGTCAATGCGCAGGTTGTTATTTCTCAGCCGAGCGCAGCCATGAAACCTCCCCAGTGATGCAAGGGTTAATCGGTGGTATGGGCCAAATTGATACATTACAAGGTAGTTACAGTAGGTGCAATAAAAAGGTGCCTCACTGGATTTTTCTAAACAAGAAGTGATTGCAGTAATCTGCCAGTGGGTGACTCATCTTAGTACAATGTGCAGCACTGGCGACCGTCGCGGGCTCACAGAAAACAGACGTACATTACATTCTATAACGAAAACCTGGAGCCAATCATTTAACAACTTCGGTGCCAGGAGGAATTGCAGTGGGTATCGCTGAATCCATTCTGACATGCAGAGGGCCAGACTTCATGTTCTCAACAGGGGGTTCCTAGGATACAGACGAATTTACAATGCATCTGACCTCAGACGCGCTATTAGAGAGGGTTGGGGTTCCTTACAATGCATCTGATCTCGTACGCGCTATTAGAGAGGGTTGGGGTTCCTTACAATGCACCTGACCTCAGACGCGCTATTAGAGAGGGTTGGGGTTCCTTACAATGCATCTGATCTCAGACGCGCTATTAGAGAAGGTTGGGGTACCTTACAATGCGTCTGACCTCAGACACGCTATTAGAGAGGGTTGGGGAGCCTTACAATGCATCTGATCTCAGACGCACTATTAGAGAGGGGTTCACAATATAATTATAGGGTTCCTTAACCAAGAAAAAGGTTGAAAACGCCTGTATTAAATCCATGTTTTGTTTACAAAGGCTCACACCTAACTTTGCCGTGTCCAGCTACTGTACAAGCGCACTAATTTGTCATCCTAATTTCTACATCCTCAAATTAGGTAACAACAGTGGTTGTTAAATGATTATAGGAGGGGAGATTTATTAAGCTCTCCCAAACGTATCCAGAACATATTTATGGACGAAAAAAATAGCATTCCAAACCCAAAAGGGTCAAATAGAAAAGGTACAGCATAACACACCCAGGAGACAGCGTGTTAAGGCAGATCTGCAAATGAGTCTGGGCACGGAATTTGGTTTAATAACCCCATATTTGATTACATGTGTTTGTTTCTTAATAAAGATGCTCTGCTGGGGGAAGATGCTATGTATTGCTATAAAGTTCCTGCTATCCGCCTTCTGTGTGTATAATTATATAATGTAAGATACACTGGCGACACACTTTATTCGAGCTTGGCTAGTCCCACGAATTCGGGTATACCCGGGTGTATTGAGGTTTGTGACTGTTTTCTGCCCGAGTGCATTGAGTTATTTTCCAAGCAGGGATTGAAGCATTTTATTCCTGCTGGCTGCAATACTGCACAGTATATATATATATACTGCATTACAATTCATGAATTTATGCCATCTGGTAGACACGCGAAGCATTGCAGCCTATTAAATCCTAATCATTATCATTTAACAGATCAGCCGCCCATCAGCCAGGCATGAACCCAGGCTGGGAAGGCAAATGCAACGGGGCTTGTCAGAGGTGAGGAGCGGCGCATTCCAGGTATCTGCCAGGTACATACCGGGTATTTGCTCGAATAAAGTGTGTCGGTGCAGTAAGCCTTGCAGGGCATAGAAATGCTGATAACAAGATCACTTAGAGCTCACTTGTATTTATCATGCCCCAGACGGTCATTATGTAGTTAAAATGATGTTAAAAAGAGTCATTTTGACTATGTTTTCTCTTCACCCTGCAGTGACGGTTCTTCTCTCTTTGCTATTGCACAACTCTCGGAAAACAATATGGCCGACATCAGGGGGAGGGGGGGGCAACTCCAGTCCTCAAGGGCTACCAACAGGTCAGGTTTTCAGGATATCCCTGCGTCAGCACAGGTGGCTCAATCAGTGGCTCGATCGAGGACTGAGCCACTGATTGAGCCACCTGTGCTGAAGCTGGGACTGATTTAGCTACCTGTATTGATGCACGGACAGATTGAGCTACCTGTGCTGAAGCAGGGATATCCTAAAAATCTGACCTGTTGGGGGGTCTTGAGGACTGGAGTTGAGCTGCACTGAGCACCTTATGTTTTATAGTCTGTGCCCATGAACCTCCTTTCATACCGGTGAAACATTTTTGCAATGTTTTATTAAAGGGCAAACGCAAGTGACCCGTACAGATGCATCGTTCCTGCAGCATTCCCATTAAACTCGGCTAACTATGGCGCTTGCATTCCTCATTATATTCTTATTCGAGCATAGCTAAAATGTGCTAAAAAGTGCTGTCTCTGGGAATCTGATCAGATATGCAAGTGGGTGCTGAGCTTTCTTTAATCCTTGCACGGTTATGCGGTCTGGTGTGGGTTTTTTTTTTTAATGCACTTGTCAATTATTTCACAAATAAATCATTTGAAAAATGTTTTCCCCAAATCCTGGGCTGGGTGTTGGTCTGTAGCTGCTTTTAGCAGCTTGGCATGTATGTATGTATGGATATCTTTATGTATGTAGCACCCTCCAGGTACATAGCGCTTGTACAGCCATGATACACGTGACATCATAATATAACACGTGACATCATAATATAACACGTAAGGGGAATAAGCGGTTTAGACATAAAAGTAACAATGGGAAAAGGAGTCCCTGCCCCGAAGAGCTTACAGCAGGGGTGGGCAACTCCAGTCCTCAAGGGCCACCAAAGGGGTCAGGTTTTCGCATATCCCTGCTTCAGCACAGGTGGCTCAATTCGAGCCTGTCTTTGACTGAGCCTCAGTTTGAGTAACCTGTGCTGAAGCAGGGATATCCTGAAAACCTGACCTGTTGGTGGCCCTTGCGGACTGGAGTTGCCCACCCCTGGCTTACAGCCTTAGGCGGCGGCGTCCATACAGCCTTCGCCCGCGCGGAGGCATGCGCGACGTCACCCGCGTGAAGCGGGGTGCGTTTTCAGAACATGGCAGACGCGCTGTCGCGGGACACGACTAGAGGCGTGTCTGTGATGTCACAGAGCCCTCATTGGGCGAAACGCTCACGTGACCTGCCCGTCGCGCCGGGAAATCAGTTTCAACCGAATCCTCACGCACCGCACGCTCCTCCTGCTGTCGCGAGCGCGCGGCCGCGCGGTCTATGGGCGCGATCACTGCCTTAAGGCCATGTGATCGCGCAGCCTAGCCGAAGCCTAAGTGGTGCATGTAAATCGTTTGCAGTGCTGGAAATACCTGCAGTGCAATGTAATAATAATATGTGGAGCTGTGCAGTCCTGGGGGAGCGAGATGTGCGCACATCACAATTTTGTGACATATATCCCTTACTTTGCATTTTCCATTCAGATCACACGTGCTACTGTGGCATGATAATAAAAAGGATAATACGTTTTTATATCCAGCCTTGCAATATACAAAGCGCACCGATGACAACATAACACTTATTTAAGAAAACATTTCTACCGGGAAAGATACATGAAGATATTAACCTTGTTTTCACCCCCCGCCTCCCCAATACACACCTTGTCCACAGAGCTTACCATCAAATGTTTGGTTCCTGAGGCATAAAGTGACTGAGTGACCTACTGATCAAAGTTGTTCATTTGAAAAACCACTGCAAGAAATAAAAACAGATTTATCAAAGAAAAATGCATTGAAGAAAGCAAAAGGCTTATATCTTCCATGCGTTAGGTGTATCTAGTGACGCAGTGACGCAGGCGCGGGACTGTTTCACTTTAACTTTGATGTGGAAATGTTGCTTGTTACGCACTTGACGATACTTTTCGGGATCACTAATAAAATGCCACTCATCCGGGTATTTATTTTGCAAGGATCCTAAATCCAGTGGATCCCACTCAACGTACCTTTCACCATTGTGTCGAGTATTTTTGAAGAAGCCGCTCCGGCCTCCCCTAGCTAAGAGCGATAGCGTATGTATGTATGAAACAAGGTGCAACCATGTCAATCTTATTGTATATGGAAATGAAGTGTTAACATGCCTGGGAACATGAATAAAGATTGAAGTTGTACTATAAACACTGCTGGCGCCCATCTTTTCTATCGCCCAGCCGCCCGCACCCAGCACCCTGAGACAAGGTAAATGTACACAGCCCAGCACGACACGGCTGTAACATCCCTCGGGAGCCAGGCAGGGGGCGTTACACGCATGTGAAACCTCAGCGTTCCTAAACTCCACTGGAGTCAGATTTCTCTCAGAAAACTGTTGGGGGGTTTTTTTTGTTCAGAAAACTTAAGTCTTAGTCATTTTTGATCCATCCAAATTAAATACACCAAGTAAAACACTAATGATAAATATAATATAAATCAGTATAGGGGCTGGCCAGTTAACATGCCCCCCTCCCCGCCTGGCATTGTTATTGCCAATGGGTTAAAACAAGGGTTACACGTTTGCTTCCTAGTAGCTGGTGTTTGCATGTACAGTAGTTCCACGCGTTTGAATACATTGTAACAGTTGGCCCAATAAACAGTTTGGGGATTTTGCTGAATATGCTAAAGCTGCATTATAGCATATTCTTCTCGGGGGAGAAGCCTATATATAAACTGTAGCCAGTGTCGGAGTGGGGTATCCAACAGGGGCCTAGAGGGGGAGACAGATTGCAGTGGCTCACTTTAGGGACAGAACAGCCAAGTTCTTATAATAAGGATTGCACTCACAATAATGCATACATACATACACAAGGTCTGACATACATACACTTATAAATACATGCACTCATAGACACATACTGTACACTTATGCATACATACATAAATACATACCCACTACGAATATCGACTTTGCTGGACTCCTTATTCCTTACCACACTGAGGACTCCATTATTTAAACTTTACATGTGACTTTATTCTCCCTGTTATATTCAGGGTTATATATACTTTCATGTTGGCTTTGGGGCCCACTGTCTCCTTGCATCCAATATCTCTGAATGCAATTTCATTTGACATCCTTATCTCTTGTGAGCCATTTTACTTTTAGTTATAAGGATCATTCTCCTGTCTTACTTGATATTTTCTTTACCTCTGGGGTTTTGAGCGCCTGCTTTTCCTTTCCATATATGTTACATACATATATACCTACATACATACACAAGGTCTGACATACACACACACACATAGAAATATACACTTATGCATGCATACCTACCTACCTACCGGGGAAGGACTGGTTCAGCAAGTAAGGGCACTGACTCTGAAAACAACTGAGTTGGAAGCAGCAGAGCCTGAGTCTATATCCTGGGGCCGGCTCCTTGTGACCTTGGGTAAGACACTTCATCTCCCTGTGCCCCAGACACCAAAAAATAGATTGTAAGCTCTACGGGACAGGAATTCTTTGTACAGCGCTGTGTACACTGTCAGCGCTATACAAGGAAAATATTAAATAAAACACCCCCATAAAAGGTCTGACATACATACCTCTATGATAAGGGGGGGGGGGGGAATAAGGGGAAAGGAAACACATGATTGACAAACATTCAACCACCCTAAGAATTTCAACTGGCCGCCTACGTGGGATTAAGTCATTTACCTGAGCTCTTTGATTACATGGAGTGAATGTGATCAAAGATCATTTGCATTCATTTCTAAATATACAGTCCCACCTTATCAATGCATTTGCATTATCAGAGCAGAGGAAAGTATAGTGATTACGGCAAAATTGGTAATGATCAATCTCGGCGGATCCAGTTATTAAGCCATGTATCAGTAAGGAAGGGATGCAATGGAGTGGGGCTTATTCTATAAAATGCTATATGTATGTATGTATATATGTCTTTATTTATATAGCGCCATTAATATGCATAGTGCTTCACAGCAGTAATACACGTGACAATCATATAAATAACAAATAATACAAATAACAGAACATGGGACTAAGTGCTTCAGACATAAAAAATTAACATTTAGGAAGAGGAGTCCCTGCTCCGAAGAACTTACATCACCAATTAAGCATCATCACACAGAAAGCCTTATTGACTTCTGCACAGTGTCATTGGATTTTCCGTGCGTTAGCGCCAGATCGCCACTGTGGCACTTTATAGAATGAAGCTTAATGTTTCTCTGGTTTTGTGACAGCAGCTTGGGATAGCTGGAGCGTAGAAGGGAATTGTACACACAGGTGAGGTTGCCAGGTGTCCAGTATTGAACCGGACTGTTCTGAATTTGGACACTGTCCAGTAAAAAATGAGAGGTAATACTAGACGTGTGTGTATACCGGTATTACCTCTCTGGACATAGTGACCTGACCGGCTTGGGGGAGCCGCGGGACTTCTCCAAGCAGGGAGAGAGCAGGGCTGCTGCTAGGGGGCTGGGCAGTTTTCCCCATCCTGATTGGCGGCTGCTGGGTAATGCAGCCAATTAAGAAGAGGTGTCAGGAGCCTGGGGATGGGGCCAAGGAGAGGAGGAAACAGCATGGAGCAGAGAGAAGGGTGTGTGTCTTGAGCATGTCGCACCTTTTGCCATTGTGTCCAGTATTTTTGGAGAAGCCGCCTGGCGACCCTAGACACAGGTGAGGTTTGCAGCCACTTCTAGGCGATTAAAACAGGCTCAGACCTTCTCTTCATTCTAGTGAAACTTGCATGTTTCCAAACCTGAGTAAATGGAGGGCAAAGCGCACAAGCAAAAACGGAGCAGGAAGGACCCAAAATCAAAAATAAATTAAAAGGGCACTTTAATCTGACAAAAGACCCATCCAACGCGTTTCGAACGTCACAGCGTTCTTTTTCTTCCTTGAATGGGTCTTTTGTCACATTAAAGTGCCCTTTTAATTTATTTTTGATTCTGGGTCCTTCCTGCTCCGTTTTTGCTTGTGCGCTTTGCCCTCCATTTACTCCTGTTAACTACATATTGGAAGCTGCACAGCCTGCCTACCACTCCTAGGATTTGTGAGTAATATTTATGTTCAGGGGAACCTGCCAATGAGACTGATGGTGGGTGGGCATGTACCATCTACCACCTGTCTTCAGGAGGATAGTACCCATACTATTGGATATTAAGTACTAATATCATTACTCATTCCTTATACCTCGGATTAGTGGTTTGGCTTGCTTTATTCTATTATACCTGGCATTGGAGCGCTTTAGCCTATTTTTTCTATGTTTCCAAACCTGAGCTGTCAGGAACGGAGCCAAAGGAATATTACTGGTCATTTATTTATTCCAATCAAATTTGGAACAGTAAGACGCCACAGCAGGTGCGGCAAATATCAGGTTCAGTGGCAAAAACTGTAAAGTACTCAGTCAGCAAGATTTATGAGGAGACCGCCATGCTTAATAACATCTCCAGAGCTTCTCAGAATTAGGGTAATAAATAGCAAATAAAAATACCACGTGAGCACATTCGCAGGTCTCAGACAAGTCTGCAACATTGCCTTTCACCCATTATCTTTTAGCATACAGTGCTGCTACCGTAGCCAGGGATTCTGGGAAATGACATGCAAATGAGCACAGTGTCAACTTTTGCTTCTTATCCATTTTCACATTGAGCCCTATAAGCTTATGCCTGCCACATTAC
Source organism: Ascaphus truei (assembly GCF_040206685.1). NCBI lineage: Eukaryota > Metazoa > Chordata > Amphibia > Anura > Ascaphidae > Ascaphus > Ascaphus truei. The sequence continues at coordinate 40,341,872 of NC_134493.1, read as the reverse complement.
ACCACTTTTCAGCACAGCTTGGGTTAAAGAAGTGCAGAGTCAGTAATCCTACTCATAGACAGCTATTTTTTTTCCCCTACCCGTGAACCCAAGCCACTTCAGTGGCTGTGTGCTTCCCCATGTGACTGTCCTCCCGAAGTCGAACAAGTCCTTGTTACATTGTCCCCAAAAAATCTTCAGCCGATAGGCCCAGGGCTTCGGGGTCTTTGACGCCGCCCTCCGTCAGGATTCGGAACGTCCATCTCTTCCTCCCTTCGGCCAAAAGGCCCGCAAGAAAGTCCGAGTCTTTGTTGTTTTCCCTCCGACGAGGGACGGTGACTAGCCGTGGTGCGTGGGTCGTGCCGGAGCACCCCAGCCCTGATGTGCCGGGCGGGTTAAAAAAAATTAGCCCCCCCCCCTTAGCCAGAAGAACCAGGAGCGGCATGAATGCGGGAAGTAATCCTTCGAATCCAGGGTCCGATGCTGGGAACTGTTCGACATACCAGTGCTGTAGCTGCGGTAGGGCCTAACCTTGCCCACAGTGCTCTACCCACGGTCGGTACTCTACTATTGGGGCCCCCCTCTGATTTTCTCATGCCGGGGCGCATAGAGCCAATAAATCTTGGGCAAATCCCACTTCTCCACCACTCACAGACAGATGTTTCTACCATTTGGGTCTCATCAGTGTGAGGCTGGTTATGCTGGCATTGGAATGTGAAGCTGGGATAGGTGTCCACCACACATTATATAAGTTATGGTGGGTAAAAAAGTGACAAAACCCCTCCACCGTAAAGTGCACAGCAACTACAAATCCCACGTGCGAGGGCATTCATGTCTCAGGCAGGTCTGTAACCCCTGCCCTTCCCCATTATCTCTTAGCATACCGTGCTATTAAATAGAAAGACGAGGAGAAGGATAACAGTCATTAGGTTGTCTGATTGCGTGTAATTAAGTCTTCGACTGAGCTACCTGTGCTGAAGCAGGAATATCCTGAAAACCTGACCTGTTGGTGGCCCTTGAGGACCAGAGTTGGCCGCCCCTGAACTAGCACCTGGCAGAGTGATCAGGACAGACGGGAGGAGATCCGCAGTAGTGCGCTGAGTTTTACACCGGCTGGTGCTAGGGCCGTGCACATTGAAAAGCCTGGAGTTGTGTGATCAGAATGTTCCCCCATATAGCAGCAAAACAATATCAGTCCTGTAATGCCTTCTGTCACGGGGCTGTGGTATGATGTATAAGCCTTCCTCCCCTCTAAAAAAGCGAGGTCCCATATAGGCGGACAGTTGAATGTCTTAGGACGAATGAGGAAGTGTTTGTCAATCAAGTATTTTCTTTCCCCTTATCCCCCCCCCCCTGTCCTTATCAGAGAGCCAATAAAGATAAGTGGGGGGGGGGAGAGGGGAGAAAACTATGGTTGTACCAGCACTTGCTGATCATGCAGTGACATCACACAGTTACATCATGCAGTGACATCACGCAGTGACATCACGCAGTGACATCACACAAAAGGGAGCAGCCAGAGTAAAGCAAACCCCTTCAGAGTCCAACATGAAAAAAATCATTTTAACATAGTTATATTAGTCGGCTTTGGGTATCCCAAAAGGTATCTATCACCCAGCTGAGACCCCTGAAGCATGCCACGGGAATGTGTTCACTTTAGTCCCAGGAAGGACTGTCCCTTTAAAGCCCGTTGTGCAAAGCAGAGGGACAGCAATGTGCAGACAGGGTTCCACCCCAGTGGGGGCTGCACAGAACACGCCTCTGAAATATTTGTGTTCCTAATACGGCGGCGGTATTCTCTGCCATTTGGTTTTGTTAATTGGCTAATAACTCTTTGAAATCTAGTAGCAATTCCGATGCATCTTGTTCCAGGCATTATTTTTTTTTTTTTTCCCTCTCGTAAACATGGAAAGAACCATAATTCAGACTTTTTCTGAGTAATTGGAATTTCCCAATATAAATAAGGGCAGGAAAATGTGTTGTTTTTTTTTTTGTTTTTTTAACCACTTTGCTCCTTACCTGAAAAATCTAAGGGGATAAAACAGGGGTGAGCAACTCCAGTCCTGAGTGGCCACCAATAGGTCATGGTTTTAAAGATATCCCTGCTTCAGTACAGGTGGCTCAATCAGTGGCTCAGTGGAAGAATGCAGCACCTGTGCTGAAGCAGGGATATCCTGAAAACCTAACCCTTGAGGACTGGAGTTGAGCACCCCTGGGATAGAGTGTCCCCCAAAACCCCTGGAAAATAATATCACGCTATTCTGTCTCATTTCAATAAATCCCAAACTTGTTATATTTTTGGGCTAAGCCGAATTTTAGAATTATCTACACACTATGTGAGCTCTGAGCTCACAAAGGGAAAGAATCTTTTACAAATACATTCTTTTTCATGAAAAAGAAAATGAAACTGTGTGTATTGTAAATAGAAAATGCCGTGGAACCCAGGGGTCCTAAATATGAGAGGGGTCGGTACTCCGAGCCTCCTGGGGCTATCAGTAACTAACTACTGAAGCACTATTAGTTTGGGGAATAAGTGAAGAGCCCAACTAATGAGCATGGAATGGAACCCAGTATTCTCTTCTCTGATTATTACTCAGTATTCTCCTCTCTGATTATTACTCAGTATTCTCCTCTCTGATTATTACTCAGTGTTACTCTCTGATTATTACTCAGTGTTACTCTCTCTGATTATTACTCTGTGTTCTCTTCTCTGATTATTACTCCGTGTTCTCCTCTCTGATTATTACTCAGTATTCTCCTCTCTGATTATTACTCAGTGTTCTCTTCTCTGATTATTACTCAGTATTCTCCTCTCTGATTATTACTCAGTATTCTCCTCTCTGATTATTACTCCGTGTTCTCCTCTCTGATTATTACTCAGTGTTACTCTCTCTGATTATTACTCAGTGTTCTCCTCTCTGATTATTACTCCGTGTTCTCCTCTCTGATTATTACTCCGTGTTCTCCTCTCTGATTATTACTCCGTGTTCTCCTCTCTGATTATTACTCAGTGTTCTCCTCTCTGATTATTACTCAGTGTTCTCCTCTCTGATTATTACTCCGTGTTCTCCTCTCTGATTATTACTCAGTGTTCTCCTCTCTGATTATTACTCAGTGTTCTCCTCTCTGATTATTACTCAGTGTTCTCCTCTCTGATTATTACTCTGTGTTCTCCTCTCTGATTATTACTCAGTATTCTCCTCTCTGATTATTACTCAGTGTTCTCCTCTCTGATTATTACCCAGTATTCTCCTCTCTGATTATTACTCAGTATTCTCTTCTCTGATTATTACTCAGTATTCTCCTCTCTGATTATTACTCCGTGTTCTCCTCTCTGATTATTACTCAGTATTCTCCTCTCTGATTATTACTCGGTATTCTCCTCTCTGATTATTACTCAGTGTTACTCTCTGATTATTACTCAGTATTCTCCTCTCTGATTATTACTCAGTATTCTCCTCTCTGATTATTACTCAGTGTTCTCCTCTCTGATTATTACTCAGTGTTCTCCTCTCTGATTATTACTCAGTATTCTCCTCTCTGATTATTACTCAGTATTCTCCTCTCTGATTATTACTCAGTATTCTCCTCTCTGATTATTACTCAGTGTTCTCTTCTCTGATTATTACTCAGTGTTCTCCGCTCTGATTATTACTCAGTATTCTCCTCTCTGATTATTACTCAGTATTCTCCTCTCTGATTATTACTCAGTATTCTCCTCTCTGATTATTACTCAGTGTTCTCCTCTCTGATTATTACTCAGTATTCTCTTCTCTGATTATTACTCCGTGTTCTCCACTCTGATTATTACTCCGTGTTCTCCTCTCTGATTATTACTCAGTATTCTCCTCTCTGATTATTACTCGGTATTCTCCTCTCTGATTATTACTCAGTGTTACTCTCTGATTATTACTCAGTATTCTCCTCTCTAATTATTACTCCGTGTTCTCCTCTCTGATTATTACTCAGTATTCTCCTCTCTGATTATTACTCCGTGTTCTCCTCGCTGATTATTACTCGGTATTCTCCTCTCTGATTATTACTCAGTGTTACTCTCTGATTATTACTCAGTATTCTCCTCTCTAATTATTACTCCGTGTTCTCCTCTCTGATTATTACTCAGTATTCTCCTCTCTGATTATTACTCCGTGTTCTCCTCTCTGATTATTACTCAGTATTCTCCTCTCTGATTATTACTCAGTATTCTCCTCTCTGATTATTACTCCGTGTTCTCCTCTCTGATTATTACTCAGTATTCTCCTCTCTGATTATTACTCAGTATTCTTCTCTCTGATTATTACTCAGTGTTACTCTCTCTGATTATTACTCAGTATTCTCCTCTCTGATTATTACTCAGTATTCTCCTCTCTGATTATTACTCAGTATTCTTCTCTCTGATTATTACTCAGTGTTACTCTCTCTGATTATTACTCAGTGTTACTCTCTGATTATTACTCAGTGTTACTCTCTCTGATTATTACTCAGTATTCTCCTCTCTGATTATTACTCAGTGTTACTCTCTCTGATTATTATTCAATATTCTCTTCTCTGATTATTCCTCAGTGGCCTCCTCTCTGATTATTACTCTGTGTTCTCCTTTATTACTCAGTGCTGCTCTCTCTGATTATTACTGTGTACGACACTGATTGGCACTGAGTGTGAAGCAGGGGAACCTGGTTCAACTCCCGGTGTCGGCTCCTTGTGACCTTGGGCAAGTCACTTTATCTCCCTGTGCCTCAGGCACTAAAAACATAGATTGTAAGCTCCACGGGGCAGGGACCTGTGTCTGCAAAATGTCTCTGTAAAGCGTATAACTAGCAGCGCTATAGAAGAACATGCTATTATTATTATTATTACTCCGTGTACCTCTCTCTGATTATTACTCCGTGTTCCTCTCTCTGATTATTACTCAGTGTTCCTCTCTCTGATTATTACTCCGTGTTCTCCTCTCTGATTATTACTCCGTGTCCTCTCTCTGATTATTACCCCCTGTTCCTTCAACCCCTTTTCTACAAGAGGGTCTAGCAACAATTGGATCTGTCCCCCTGGCAGTGACCGGGATAACGCGGCGTCTCCGGCACACGTTATCTGCGCCCCAGTACATTGGGTTTAGATTCAGAGCGTCCGTCTATTTCATATAAAGATTAGAATGCTAATGTACGATGTACAGTGTAACTATGCAAATAAGACCTCGTCTCGGGGATGCCTCCTTGTTGAAATAATTTTGCATAAATACATAAAATTGAAAGGATCATTTATTGTAAGAAGCAGGAAGGCAGAATAAATTGGAGTAACTTGCGAGGAACGGCTTGTATAGGTTACGACACAATAGAGAGTCGTTATCATCACACGGCGGGGCTAGAACGGAATGGACTAGCCCAGGGGCGGGCAACTCCAGTTCTCAAGAACACCCATCCCATGGTCAGGTTTTCAGGATACCCCTGCTTCAGCACAGGTGGCTCAATCAGTGGCTCAGTCTGAGCCACCTGTGCTGAAGCAGAGACTGATTGAGCCACCTGTGTTGAAGCAAGGACTGAATGAGCCACCTGTGTTTAAGCAGGGGCTGATTGAGCCACCTGTATTGAAGCAAGGACTGAATGAGCAACCTGTGCTGAAGCAGGGATATTCTGAAAACCTGACCTGTTGTGGTATCTTGAGTACTGGAGTTGAGAACCCCTGTACTAACCCCTTCACTGCCAGAGCAATCAACCACACAGGGATTATGGGACTCAAAAGGACATCTTTACCCCTTCAGTGCTGCAATATGTTTGGGGAAAAATATATATTTTTAACAGCTCTGAAGTTAACATGGTGTAATCCATAATGGTGCCGAGTATCTCTAAATGTTTCTGAGATTAAATAGAAAGGCACCCCCTTTCCAGGGACCCAGTGCCGGAGTTACGCAGAAGCAAACTCAGCTACAGCTTAGGGCCTCACAAATAGAAAAACATCTGTGTGTTTCAAATGTTACAATCTGGTAATAAATAAAGAAGATATGGGGAAAAAGAAGATTTGCTATAAATATGGACATTTTTGTTCAAATATGATCCTAGGCCTCATGTGCATCGAACGTGACCAACTTCATAGCGTATTGTTTGATGACATCATCAGTGACCTTGCTCTCCCAAAATCCCGAAAGAAAATGTTTTAATATTAAAATGAACGCGACGTGCAAACGCTGTTTATTTTAGCTTTGCTCTGTCACCTTTGCATATAGCAACGCTAGTTATAATGCTTTCATTTATTTCAGTGTCATGTTTATATTTTCAATGGTCCCTTCTTCCATCAGAATAATAAATCTATTTCCAATTTTTTTGGAGGGGCGCTCTTAAACATGACCTTGCTTAGGGGCTTCGGAAGGCCAAAGTCCGGCCTTGCAGGGACCGCATTGTAAAGCGCTCAAAGGGTTAAAGCTTGCAGAGCCTGAAGTCTACACCCGACCCAGCAGGAACTGACAAAAGAGTTGTGTACAGAAGAAAGATTCTCAGACTTCGTCTCTCCTCACGTATTCCAGCGGTTCCCTCCCCACGCAACCCACATCGATCCATTTTTTAAAATGCCATTAATTCCCTGTTGATAAACAGGGGGGAGCTTTGGGATACCAGGCGGCTCAGCACTGTGATAGAATGAAAATAGCTCCCACCTTTATTTGAACTAAGCGTTATTGTTTCTGCTGAATGAGACACATGACTCTTCCCAGGCGTTTGCGGATGACAGGGACCAGATTTCACCGTTTTTTTTTTTTTAGGTTTTTTTCCTGGCGTAGGCCAGAATAAAAACTAAAAAAAAAGCCATTAAGGTCGTTTATTTCCAGGTGTCTCCACCGCTCCTGGCTCTCTTCCTGTCTTATGAAGAAAGAGGGAGAGATAAAGAACATCAGTGACCAAACTCAGTGAGGTTTGGAGGGGAGGGGGAGCTGGACCCCCCAAAAAAACGAAGTATGTTGATGTCTTCAGTGAGTGAGATTCCACTGAAGTCTGTGAGCCGGTGGATGTTTAGGAGATACCCTGATAGCTGCTTTATTTGAATTTATATTAAAGCACCAGAAAGTATAAATAGTTGGGAAGCAGGGGGTCTCCGGAGTTGAACCACGTTAATTTCAGCTCTGGAGACTCCCTGCTTCCCGAAATACTAACCTCCGTAGTGGGTGCAGGTTGCAGTTCCACAGGTTTCAAGGTCCCGGTGACACGGATCAGCAGGAAGATGCAAGGGATGGCGTCACGGCGTCCTATTGGCCCGCATGATGCAGGACATTTAAGCCGCCATTTCGATAGCCCCACACAGCCCAGCCGACGCTGCTACCGGCGGCACCCCCTAAGTATCCCTGGAAGCAGGGGGTCCCCGGAGCTGAAATTAACACAGTTCAGTTCCAAAGACCCCCTGCTTCAATCCTATAACTATAAAAGTAAACGTAAGTAGGATTGCCTGTGTAAGCGAATGTGATGTGAATGTGAAGCAGAGGGAGACGTTCCTCTCGCACGTCCGCTCTGCTCTCTCATCACACAGACCCCGCGCTTCAGCTAATATTTGATCTTTGTAATTCCGGCATTTTCTGTGCATAAAACTGACAAGAAGCGATAAGAATGGAGTGAGCCACTGGATATGGGCGTTATTCTGTATTATCAATCTGTGTCATCATTGGGTGCGACAGGAACCACGGAAAACATGGACTGAATTCAACTCTCATTATGACCCGGGTGTAAGGGGCTGCTTTAAACCAGCAGCCTCCCCTAATTCACCCTGTTTTTCTTTATAGGATTGGAACCAGGGGATCTTCTGGAAATGAACCTCACTATTTTCAACTCCCTGGGACACCCTGGTTCTTGAGATACTTTAAGCAGCCACCCACGTTTGTTTTTTAAAGCTTACCTGAACCAGGGAGTTCCTCTGAGCTGAACGGTGGTCCGAAAATCTACGAGGGCCCCTGGATGCCGAGATATTTGTCATTTTTGGGGACGGTTTTGACACAAAAAAAACACACAAATGGCTGTTAGGTCAAGAATGGAAAGTCTCAAATGAATCTCCTGAGGTCACATCTCCTGAAGACGTTGCAACTTTCTATTGGCCGCGGGAGTGAGTCCTGACCCATTCTGTGTCCACCAGGACAAACGTATTCAGTACACGGGAACCAGGGGAGCCCCCGCACATCGGTCCCGGATCACCCCCCCACCCCCCCTTGTTCACGCAAATGACAAAATAAGTAAATAACATGCAAGCAGCATGGATGGCTGCTGTAAGTGCAGAGTTTATCTTTCTGATAAGAGCGTGTTTTAGGAAGTATGTCATGTTATCTCATGATCCCACAACACGCAGTATGGGGAACCCAGTTCCAGGAACGTCAGAGTGCCAGAAGCAGGCGGCTTGTCTCTGTGGTGGGAAGAGCAGCAAAAGGTCATCTATAGCCTTGGAGATTAAATGAGAGCAGGTCTTTTCCTGGGAGGCAGTAATCACGTACATCCCTCAACGTCTGAGTAATAACTGGTAGGGTTGACCTATGACCTTGTAGTCTATCGTTTACATATCGCTGTACTTTTTAGCAGTAGATTTGGAAGGTTGCTTTGCATTGTTTAGGATGCAGAGGCTCGGTAAAAAGCCTCAGAACCACTTACGAGACAATTCCATATTGGCTGAACCTCCATTGACTTGAATAGGGGTTCTCTCGATGTAGAAAGTAGTTTTATTTAAAAACAAAAACAAAAAAACAATACTTTAATTTTCATCTGAATCGCACACTTCAGTGTCACAAAATCTCTAGAATGTTTCCATTTCAGGTACATATTGTTGTAAAATTATTTTATTGTAGGGCCACCATTGAAAGAGATTTTTTTACAATTCAGCCGCAGTCACTCCAACTTCATTACAGCGTCCTAATTTCATTTGAATATCCATTCATTGCAACTAGGGAAGGCTTGGTTTCTGCATTCTAAAGTCTGTGACATTTCTGGATACTCTACTTGGAGTTTGACCCTCTAAATTCGGGAAGAGGCTTCCGGAGAGCGGGACCAGCTCTGCCAAAAGGCTCCAACCGTATTTTATTATTATTATTATAAAAGATGTTTTGAAGGCGTTGCCTAAAGTTGAGTGCTCCTTAGCTCTGTGCTGTCACTTGTCATGATTTACCCATACCTCAAGCCGGTCCCTACCCCTAGTCCAGGCAATTTATTGGGAGGATAAACCGGTCACAGCTTTATTAAGTAAACACCCCATCCAGACTCTTGCGTTCTTCTCAAGGTTGTCTTCTTTCTACCCCCTTTGTATCTAAAGCCCTCTCCTGCCTTAAGCCTTTCTCACTGACTGCCCCTCACCTCTGGAATGCCCTTCCCCTCAGTACCCGACTAGCACCCTCTCTATCCACCTTTAAGACCCACTTTTTTTTTTTTCCAAAGTTTTTTTATTAGGCATTGTTCATAATACGTTGTACACACAATAGACATCAAGTTGCCTAATACAGGTTTTCTTTGTTTTTTTAAAGACAGGGAGAAGGAAAGGCTCAACGCGCCCCCGACCTTCAAACATGGGTCGGTAGGGTTGGCGTGAGGGTGGAAACAGAGTGTGGGGGGATGGGGGGGAAAAGGAGAGAGAAAAGGGGGGGGGGGCTGCGGGGTGGGGGGGAGATCCTTCCCCCTTGGCCCATTGCGCGTTGCCCATCCATCATCGTTGTTTTCTGTAGCGTGGAGTAGCAATTGTTAGTCTTACATGGGAGTCCGCTATGTATTCCCTATTTTGTGGTACAGGGCGATCTTTTTTAGTCCCGCATGTGGGTTATCCACGGATCCCATATTGTATAGAACGGCTCCGTCTTCCTTTTGAGGAAGGCTGATAGCCTTTCCATTAGCATGACTTCTTGTAGCCTTTTTTTGACCGTTTGCTTAGGGGGGGGGGGACACTTTCTTCCATGAGGCAGCCACCGCACATCTAGCCGCCGTGAGAATGAAGGAGATCAATTTACTTGTTGGGCGGTCAATGTGCTCGATTGGCCTGGCCAGCAAGTAGGTCAACGGATCAATGGGTATTGTGAGGTCTGTGACCTCCGTGATTAGCGTTTGTATAGTTTCCCAGTATTTCTGAATTTCTGGACATGACCACCATATATGGGCCATGTCTCCCTTTTGTCCGCAGCCTCTCCAGCATAGATCGGAGGCCAGAGGGTAGATTTGATTTAGTCTAACTGGGGTAAGATACCAGCGGAACATTATTTTATAAACATTTTCTTTAATTGTGGTACATATGGAGGTTCCTGAGGCTGCTTCCCAAATACTTTCCCAGTCCTCTTGGTCTATAACTGTGCCCAATTCTGCTGCCCAATGGAGCATGTAGTCATGAACCGGAGCATCAGTTGCTCGTTCTAGTTCTGAGTATATTTGCGTTATGAGACCTTTTTGGTGTGCTGTCTCTTTGCATAATCTTTCGAATCTTGTGAGAGGGGGAAATTCCAACGTTGGGGAAATTGATTGTGCGTAGTGCCGAATTTGGAGATATTTGAAGACATTTAGTCCTCTTATTTCGTATTTGCTTCGTAGCCTTTGAAAGCTCAGGAACTCTCCAAGGCTCAGGAGGTCAGCAATCGTCCGAATGTTTTTGGTTGTAAATTGATCAAATTGTCTGGGCTCGCAACCTGGTGGGAATTTTGGATTTTGAGTGATTGGTATAAGTTGAGATTTGGCGGTTGTGAGCTTAAATTTAAATTTGCATTTCGTCCATATCTCCCATGTGAGCCTCGTTGGTCCTAATTGGAATTTATTTTTCTGCAAATCCTCCTTGTTCAGTGACCAAAGGCATGTCGGCAGGGAAGGCGTGCCGGCGTATTGCATCTCTATATCTAGCCAGCAATATTGGCCGGGATCCGCATTCCACACTACTACCTGTCTTAGTTGGGCGGCTTGGTAGTACCGCGTAATGTCGGGGACCCCAAGGCCCCCCCTCCCCCTCGAAGCCAACAGGACCGTACGTGGGACTCTTGGTTTTTTCCCCTGCCAGATAAAGTGGAAAATTTGCTTCTGGATGTTTTTTAATTCAGTGCCAGGGATGTGGATCGGGAGTGTCTGGAAGTAATATAATAACCTGGGGAGGATGTTCATTTTCACCGAGATCATCCTCCCGATCCATGAAATTTGATACGAACCCCATTTATCGAGGTCGGATTTTATTTTGTGTAAGAGGGCGGGGTAGTTGTGTTGGTAGAGGGAATGGTAGTTCTTCGATATCTTTACTCCCAAATATTTGATATAGGAGGAGCACCATCTATAGTTAAAATTTAGTTTGAGAAGTTTCATCTCTGGCTCTGGCAGGGTGAGATTCAGTGCTTCGGATTTATCGTTGTTAATTGTATAACCCGATATCGCTCCGAAGTCTGAAAGCTCTTTTTGTAAATTCGGGAGGGAAATCTGGGGTCTCGAGAGTGTTAAAATTATATCATCCGCGAACAGGGAGATTTTATAGTGGGAACGTCCAATTTTTATCCCTTGAATATCTATGTTATTTCTAATCGTTGCTGCTAATGGCTCTATTGTTAGTGCGAAGAGGAGGGGGGACAGGGGGCACCCCTGTCTTGTGCCATTTTGGATGCCAAAACTCTGGGCGTCACCACCCGGTAGTTTAACCGTTGCGGATGGATCTTGGTAGAGTCTGCGGACCCCTTCTAAATATGCGTCTCGGAAGCCAAATTTGCGCATAGTATGGTCTAAAAATAGCCAGTCTATCCTATCGAACGCCTTCTCTGCGTCTAGGCTGAGTAGTATTGCTTTGGTACCTGTTAGGTGGATATGCTCAATAATGTTGATTATTTTCCGCGTATTGTCTGAAGCCTGTCGGCCTGATATGAATCCGACTTGGTCAATGTTAATCAGCCTCGGCAGTATGGGGTTCAATCTGTTGGCTAGAATTTTGCTATATAATTTGAGGTCGTTGTTGAGTAGGGAGATTGGACGATAGCTTCCACATTGCATCGGGTCTCTGCCTTCCTTATGAATTATAGCTAGGTTGGCCAGGGACATGGAAGTGGGGATCGCATTTCCTTCCATAAAATGATTGAACATTTTTAGTAGATGCGTGGATAATATGGGCAGGAATCGCTTGTAGTAGACGTTAGTGAAGCCATCAGGGCCAGGTGACTTGGAGATCTTTAATGCTTTTACCGCTTCTTCCAATTCTTCTTTCGTGATCTCCGCGTTGAGGATCTCATTTTCCTCATCAGTCAAGGTGGGGAGTTGGCATTTGTCTAAGTAAGTTTTGATCGCTTCTGAAGCTTTTGTTTTATCTACACGACCAGTTTTGGGTCGTAGGTTATACAGATCTGTATAGTACTTTGTGAACTCCGCCGCTATTTTTTTATCGTTATATTGTATTTCTCCAGATCTATTCTTAATCGCTGTGATTTGGGACCTTTTTTGTATTCCACGCAGTCTGCTGGCCAGGAGCTTATCCGCCTTGTTGCCCTTATCATAATAATGTTGATTGGTCCATTTAAGGGCTTTTTCAACATTCTCCATTTGGGTCTCTTTGAGCTTTTGCCTGGCTATTGTTAAGGCTTTATATGTTTTCTTTATGGGGTTGGCTTTATGGGACTGCTCAAGTTTTGAGATGCTATCGGTGAGGTCTAGAATTAGTTTGCGTTTCACTTTCTTCCTGTGAGAGGCAATAGAGATAAATTTGCCTCTAATTGCCGCCTTATGGGCTTCCCATAGGATCGCCGGAGATGACACCGACCCCGAGTTAAAGAAGAAGTAGTCCTTAAGGGAGGCTCTGATCTCTCTCTCTATCTCGGGATGGTTCAATAGGGAGTCGTTCAATCTCCAGGAGTATGAAAACGTCTTTTCAAATGGTGTAGATAGGGTCAAGGTGATTGGGGCATGGTCTGACCACGTTATGGGGCCGATGTCTGATTTCGTGGCAGCCTCTAGGATGTTCTTGGTCAGCAGAAAGTAATCTATGCGTGAGTAGGTCTGGTGAGGCGCCGAGTAGAAGGTATAGTCTCTCTGGCCCTGATGTTGTGATCTCCAAACGTCCACTAGAGAGAACTCCTCCGCTAAGTCCCTGAACCTTTTCCCGGTGATTTGGGAGTGGGTTGTACGGGGGTGACCCGTTACGGTCGATCTATCCTCGGTGGGATTAAAGACCATATTCAGATCTCCTCCCACTATCATCGAAGACAGATATCCCGGGTCTATGCCCTCAAGTACTGTTTTCAGGAAGTCTATTTGATTTTCGTTTGGGGCATATACATTGATTAAGGCGATTGCTGAGCCCGCTAAAGAGCCATATACCATGAGAAATCTACCCTCTGGGTCTATTGTCGTTTTGATATGATTGAATGGAGTGCCTTGTCTGATTAGGATAGCCACTCCTCGCTTCTTACTACTAAATGATGCATAAAAGCATGTTGGGAACACTTTTTTGAATAAATTTGGGGGGCCATCTGATGTGAAGTGGGTTTCCTGCAGGAATACGATGTCTCCCCCAGTCCGTTTTATGTCTTGGAGGGCGAGCCTCCTTTTCCTATTATTTTGAAGGCCTTTTACGTTGATCGATACTATTTTTACTGGGGCGTTAGAGGCCATATGTGATGTCGGTGTATCTGGTTTTTAGGGATCCTCCCTTCCCATCTGGGGGGGTCCTGCTCTTTTGGTATACTCGTAGGTACGGCCCTGGCAAACTTTTGTAGATGGCTTGCTTTGTCGGAGGGTTGGTTGGATGGGCCAAGGGGGGAAGGGGGCGGGTAGGGGGCAGAAGGGGCAGGGGGTAGTGCCGCTGGGACAGAGTCAGCGGCAGAGAGAGAAGTAGGATGAGGTTCAGGCTTGAACCTAACAAGTATTTGCCTGGTCCGTGGGCGACCGGCTTGTGGGCTAACGAGCCCAACGGGATTGACTCCGGCGTCGGCATCCAGTGGGGAGTGTGGGGGGATAGGGGGCCGAACCCTCTAGATCTATGTTTTTCCGCCGCTCAAATATCTCAGTTATATCCTTAGTTCTTTGGTAGGAGGGGAGGGAGGGGGGGTATGGGGCAAAAAGGGGGGGGAGGATGGGGGGGGTGTATAGGGGGGGGCGGGGGGGGGAGGGGCCAGATAGGAATGGGTCATTACCGAGCTTTTAAGGTGAGAGGGGGGGGGGGGCCTAGGGGGGGTGGGGGGGGAGGCAGGTGAGGAGGGGGGAGGGGTGGGAAAAGTGGCAAGAAGCGGGGGGGAGGGGAGGGGGACAGGGGGGCAGGGGGAGAGGAGGGTATATATAGAGCATGTCATGCATACAGGTGTCTCTTGAATGCTAGGTATACAATCTAGTTCTCCCTAATAAACCATTTGTACATTTATCTCTTTTGTCAGCCTCGGGGAGGGTGATTGAGGGGGGGGGGGGATGGGGCGAGGGGGACAGGGGGAGTGGGGGGGGAGGATTTCGACGTTTTGTTTTGTAGAGGCCGCTTACACATGGTACATATAGAGCATTTCATACATATAGGTAGGTCTAGCATGTGAGGTATGCAAACTATTTCCTCAATTAATCGTTTGTGTATTTGTTTCTTTTGTCACACCCGGGATGGATGTGGGGGGGGGGGGGAGGGGGACAGGGGGAGCAGAGGGAGAAGATTTCGGCGCTTTGTTTTGAACTAGCCTCCTACCCATGGTTCATATCATACATGTCACGAATATAGGTAACTCTTGAATGGGAGGCACACAATCTATTTTTCTAATAACCCGTGTGTACCATTATTTCTTTTGTCGGTCTCGGGGTGGGTGAGGGGAGGGGGGGAAGGGGTAGGGTGGGGGGGGTGGGGAGGGGGGGGTGAGAAGAGCTGGTGGGAAGGGGGGGTGGGGGGGGGTTACTCTATGGGGGGGTGGGGGGTGAGGTGGAGGGGGAGGAGACAGGGAGGAAGGGGGAGGGAGGGGGGGTGCGGGGGGGAGAGGGTGGGGTGGGATCGTTGGGGGTTTTGGTTTGGGGCGGGGGGGTAGTGTACGGGTGTCGTGGCAAAGAAAATAAATTGACTAGCAGATACATATACATACTGTATGAGATGGGCACAATCACAGTGATATTAGACAGCCACAGAGGAAGTTGGCAGGGAGATCACAGTTGTCCTTTCTTCATTAGAGTCCGCGTATGAGACATTTGTGTCCCAACTAGATCTTATGTCTCTTTCATCCACGCTAAGGTGGGTCTGTTCACAGGTGTGTATGTGGGGTCCAAGGGATCTTTGTGGCATAGTGAGCTGTGCCCAGGGTGGGGGGGGGGGGCGGGTGGGGGGGGGTGACCAGGGATGTCATGAGGGGGGGGGATTGCTTTATTTTTGGGGGAGGTGTGTGTCGCTAGGTCTATTGGGCTCGTTCCGTGCTGTGGCGAGCCGCTACGTCCTAGTGTCATGTGATCAGTTCTGGGCGTTGCTCCGCTCTTACGCTCGTGTCAGCGTGTGTCAGAGGCGCGGCTAGCTGGGAGTTCTGGGCAGCAGGTGAGAGAGTTATTCACTTGGGTGGTTCTAAGGGGGGTGGGGTCTTGGGAGGGGGGTGGGGGTGGGCGGTCAGGGGGGTGGGATAGGGGGGGGGGATGGCGTGGTTATTGGCAATTGGGTTAGGGACCCATATGTCTTGCGTAGGCTGGGATTCCCTGTCATGACAGCTATTTGCTTTCGGTAGCACAGCAATCACAGCCACAGCAGTCCCAGCCTCAGCCGCCCCCCCGTGCGGAACATTTGCATGCTTGTTATTTGTTGGTTTCCCATTACGTGTTCTACACCTAGGGGCGGGCGCAGCCTCTGCTTGCTTTGAATAGGTTGGGGACTTTTATGTGCGAGTACAGAGTTTCCAATTGTATTTATTTGGTTAGCATTTATTAATTTTTATAATAGTATTTATTTGATCTATGTAAGGGGGGGAGGGGGGGGAAGGTTGGGGTGACAGCGGAGGGTAGGTGATGGGTCGGGGGGATGGACTGCCAGGATAGGTCTGTGTTGAGGGTTGTAGTGGGGCTATGGTCGCGTATCAGCTGTGTGTGCTGTTTGCTGGTGTCTGCGCACCACTGTTTGGTGCTTTGGCGACATCATGTGTTTGCGCTCCACCCGGTTCCCTGTTTTGGTGTGTGTCAGGTGTTGTATTCTTCTGAACGTCTGGGTTGTCGTGTGGGTTTGTTTGTACGTGGGTGGAGGTAAGCGGTGGCTGGGTTTGTAGGGGGGGGAGTAAGGGAGGGGGGGGACGGTGGCTTGGTGTGGTGATGGAAGGGAGGGAGGGGGGGTAGGAAAGAGGGGGGTCTAATGGTAGATTCCTGTATGATTCGGTGGTAGCTTTGGTGTGACTCTTATGTGGTTGTTTGAGGTTGGGGGTGTTGCAGAGTTAGTATGGTGTTAGTTAATTTGCTAGTGTGCTAGGGGGGGGGGGAAGGGGGGGTAGCCGAATGGGGGGGGGGTGAGTTGGTCTATTTTATCGTGGTAGTGGGGGGTGCTGTGCGTTGGCTGTAACTTGAGCTGTGGCAGGGGTCTGGGCTCCATTTGTGCATTGCTAGTAGGGGAGGGGGGGGATGCAGAGTTGTGAGGTGTTTGGCCCGGGTGATGTGCTAGTCCCGTTGCCAGGGTTGCAGCTTCGGCAGCGATCCGATCGTTGAGAAAAAAAAAGGGGGGGGGAAGGGGGGGGGGGGAACGTGGCTAGCACTCTCGTATGGAGTCCCGACTTAACGTTTGTCTGGGGGGGGTAGAGGGGGGGCAGTCAAACCTGATCTGGGCGTTGTTCACAGGCAGGTCGAGGAGTTCCCAGCGGGGCCTGGTCGGTGAAGTGACCAGTGGATCGGGTTTCCCCTCTCCCGCCACCGCGCCTCTCGACTCGCCTGTGCTGTTTATCCAGGTGCAGGAGTGGCTTTTGCAGGTAGCGCTCTGAGGTACTGGGATCGCCGCGGCTAGCCGGTTGTAGAAGCAACAGCATGCGGGACTGCTCCGACGTGCATTCATCTGGAAGGGCGACTTGGGTTGCCGGTCTCTGGGCTGCTCCTCTCAGGATTTCGGGCTGGTCGTCTAGGTGTTCAGGGTTGATGTTCCTGGGTTCCAGCCAATCTTTCAGAGGCTCGTGTGGTTCTCCGCTCCTGGCTTGTGTCTCGCGGCTCTCTCCGTATGGTGTTTCTCATTGGGGGCAGCGTCAGGCCCAGTTCGCGGGCGAATCCCTGCATCTCCTCAGGGAGCCTGATGGATCTTTGTTTTCCGTTCCTGTTGACCACCAGTCGGAACGGAAAGCCCCAGCGGTAAGGGATGCTGTTCTCTCTGAGTGCTTGGGTAAGCGGCTTGAGCTCACGGCGGCGTTCGATCGTGATTTTAGCCAGATCACTGAAGATCTGCACCGGCTCATTTTTGAAGGTAAGATTGCTATTCTCCCTGCTTGCCGCCATCACTTTCTCCTTCGTGGAGTAACTATGGAGGCGGACTATGATGTCTCGCCTCCGCTTCGGGTCATTGGAGCGCGGGCCTAGCGCGCGGTGCGCCCTGTCGATTTCCAGATCCCTGTTATCAAGTCCTTCACATAAATTATTGAAAAGGTCGACCAGATATGGTTTTATTTGTTCAGGGAGAACCGTTTCCGGGACATTTCGAATCCTGAGATTCTGTCGCCGGTCCCGGTTCTCCTGGTCCTCGATACTGTCTTTCAGTAGTCTGACCTCCTCCCCCAGGCGCATAATCTCGTCGTCCGCCATGGCCTGTGCCTGCAGGGATTCTTCCAGCTTACTCTCGAGGTCCTCCGTTCTCTGCGTAAGGCCGCTTATCTCTTCTCGCATTCCTGCCATCATGTCTTTGAGTTCCTGCCTGAGGGTCTTTTGCAGTCTGTCGTGCATTTTGGATAGAAGGTCCTCAAGATATGAGCGTGTAATTTCTCTATCCAGGGCGGGTTCTTCTGCCTGCATGCTTCCCTCCCTTTGCGGGGATGCGGCCGCGTGGCGTCCGACGCCATCTTGGGGACTCTGCATGCCCGCTAGGCCGCGTTTTTGTTGTGGCTGAAAGAATTTGGAGGCGCCTTTGGAGGTTGGGGCTTTTGCCTTCTGTGGCATGCTGTGGGGTTCAGACACACTGTAGAGCTGTTTGCCGTCTGATTCGAGGGGTGGAAACGGCTTTTTTTATCGTTTGCTTCGTGAGGGTTGTTAGAGCTCCCTATTTAACCCACCATCTTAGATGACGTCACCGGAAGTCCCCTCCTTTAAGACCCACTTTAAGACACACTTGCTTAAAGAAGCATATGAATAGCACTGTGGATAATACTGGACACATGATACACAAGCTTGGCCCCTGCAGACGCACTTACCAGAACTCCCTCCTACTGTCTCTGTACGTTCTCCCTACCTACCAATTAGACTGTAAGCTCCTCGGGGCAGGGACTCCTCTTCCTTAATGTTACTTTTATGTCTAAATCACTTATTCCCATGATCTGTTATTTATATTATCTGTTATTTATTTGATTACCCCATGTATTACTACTGTGAAGCGCTATGTACACTAATGGCGCTATATAAATAAAGACATACAATACAATTCAATACCCCAATTACCAGAATTTAGGAACCAAGCCAGATTGCTCCGTCATCACGTAACAAGAGCCAGAGAGATACCCTCCCCTCAGCTTGTAGCCACACTGCCACTAGGCGGCCAAGCCACATGGCCCATAGTCACTCAATGCAAAAGGACCCTACCATTCTGGCTGCCCAAGCCAGCAATGACACCACCTTCCCCAGCACAGCCAATTAAGAGGTCCGACACCTCACCACCAAGGAGCCAAAACTGACCAAGTCCCCTCTCCTGTGTCACACTACTTTTGCCATACCTTCCCCTTTAAGCTGGCCAAGCCCCCTTTCCATCCCTCACCCATCAAAACAACAAATCCAAGGCAGGTCGGTGGGAACTTCACTGGAGAGGGATCTATAGACTTAAATAACCCTCTGACCCTCCACCCCCAATGCTGACCTCACCGTTCCTTAGGGAAGGAGGCCCTTGACCTTAAGACAAGCCACCCCTCCCCCTACAGGTCCAGGGCTCCCTACCTGGTACACATTGTACAATTGATAAGACAGAATTACAACGAGTGCTGCTGTTATACAGTTAGTTTTTCTCCATGGGGGGGGGGGGGGGGGGGCTACATTCTGCTTTATCGCTGCTCTGGGTCTCTCTGGGGTTGGTTTGGCAGAGGTTTATGCTTAAAATAGTGAAAAAGAAAAGTGGTATGGGTGTCATTACATTATGTAAATGGCTTCATGCTAATGCACCTTATAGGAGATATGATTTTTTTCCCCCCTATAATCATCTGGATGAATGTATCATTTGGCTCCCAGCTATGTCCCCATTAAAATTACTCTCATCATTAGAACAAAACATTATTGTAACACCTACAAGCTTTCAGGTGTGTCATTGCATGGAACTTAAAAACACAGACTCATAATATGTTACACATGAGAACCTCCGCACATCAACCCCTTCACGTCCCGTGGGCTTGCAACTCTTGGGTGATGTCAAGAATTAACCTGTTTTCTGCCAGAGGGCCCAGCAGTGCATGGCAACATCAGGCAGTGAAACGGTTAAAGCTGCAGTTCAGATAAAGACTTTGTGTGTCTCATTGCATGGACCAGGAGTGGACAACTCCTGTCATCAAGGGCCACCAACAGGTCGGGTTTTAAGGATATCCCTGCTCCAGCACATGTGGCTCAAGCAGTGGCTCAGTCGTTGACTGAGCCACCTGTGCAGTTGCAGGGATATCCTTAAAACCTGACCTGTCGGTGGCCCTCAAGGACTGGAGGTTGCCACGCCTGGCATAAATTGATGCATCCTATCCCAGTATTTAGCAAGCATAAGAGGAGCCTGTATTGTATTCTCTGGCACTGAGTGGGGTTAATAGCAATTCGGGGAGACGCGTTGCAGGACCCTGCTGGTATTGAATAGGTTAAATCAAAAACCGTCTCTCTCTTCGCCAGCTCCTGCAAATGCAAATCTTAGTTTCCCGTTATTTTTTAGTTTAGGAATCTTCCGTATGGATTTTTGTTTCATGTTCTAGAAATTCTTGCTCCGCACTTATCTCCGTCCGGTTTTTGAGAATCATTAAAACATATGTCCATCTATTAACTTCTCATACTGCTCCCCCCTGAAATCAGTACACGGTTCGTTGATCCTTTATACGCTGACAGTAAAAAAAAAAAAACATATCCGAAATTCATCTCAACATCACAATTCAGTCTTGGAACTTGATACATCGTATGTTTTAGTGTAGAGAATATGAAGTTATTATTCAGCCGTTCTGACTCTTTAATCTGCCTTTAACCCCTGCCCTTATCCCAGGCTGGGGTCAGGCACACACTGAGTTGATCATTTCATTTCTGAAATTGCTCTTGTATGGGAAATTCATGAATCTTACAGTGACTGGAAGAAGGCTAGAGAAATCCATCCGTGCTGCTGTGATGAAATAGGGAGCTTTTAAACTTGATCAATATGGGAATTAAAAATTTAGAAGCCTCTGCTTACTTCACAGCAATGGTTTTTGATTAAGGAACCCTATAATTATATTGCGAAATTCTGCAGCACCCCAATCCTCCATAATAGTGCGTCTGAGATCAGTTGCATTGTAAGGAACCCCAACCCTCTCTAATAGTGACTGAGATCAGATGCATTATTAGGAACCCCATATTACAATAGGATGTACCTGTAGCCGGCCTTCATTAATAAAGGTGGAGCCTGGCTGGCTTCCCCTGAAACCGTATGGCAAGAGCTGAGAGTGTCAGCTCTTGGGTCTAATATTGTACCTTACTGTGTTGTCCTGCAATTCTGGTCCCCTTATACTGTCCCTCATAGAGTTATAAGCTAGGAACAGTGTGCGGAGGGTTAACTATGTAAGCCCAGTGGGCCAGTTAAGGCATTCTATGTTGTATTCCCTTTGACTCATGGTCCAGTCGCTGCCTGTGCAAGCTTATAAGTTGGTTGCCTTGTATGGGTGGTCCCTTATGAGAAATAGCTGCAGGGCAGAGACTTCTGGAACATGAGGAAAAAGGGGGATATTTGGGGGCAAACAGGTCTAGCCTGTATTGCCTGCCAGCACGGTATTAGAACTGGGTCTAGGAGGCTTGTATGCTAATGCAGGTTTTAGAACCCCCACTTGCAGATTCCAGTTTTAGAGTGTCAGCTCTAGGGATCAAATGTTGCTGTTACTGTACTGGGTGTAGCTGCTGGTGTCCTAGAACAGGGTTTAGAGCCCAGATCAAAGACCCAGAGTTTTTGGTCCAAATTCCAAATTGTAGAGTGCTAGCTCTAGGGATCGAGTTTCGGTGTTGCTGTGTTTTAAAACTACAATGCCCTGTGTGTTTCTCCTGTAAGGAAAAAACAGTTTGGTAGCAAAAGGCAGACAGAGGTAGATTAGCATAGCAAAATAAATGCAGGTTTGTTGCACATGGTGAAGGGGAAGGGCTGTGAACAGGATATCTGGATTAAAAAGCCTTTGTTTCACGTAGACCCAGGGGACCCAGGGGAGCCAGGAACCCAGGGGGTATGGGGCTGGCCAGGAAAATGGTTGTGGGATGTCAAACTCATAGACACAATTTCCATTGGCAAGTTTTGAATTTTCCCCTCCTATCATTGAATGCACAACCACAATCCATGCTCTAATTGTCTGCCAGCCCCCTCAGTGTATTAGATGGGCAGCAATCCCTACCTCAATTTATTTCACTGCCTTGTTTTGCCTTGTGATTGATCCCTTAAATACCTGGTCTACCGTGAGACCCCAACCCTCTCTAATAGTGTTTCAGAGATCAGATGCATTGTAAGGAACCCCAACCCTCTGTAATAGCGCGTCTGAGATCAGATGCATTGTAAGGAACCCCAACCCTCTCTAATAGCGCGTCTGAGATCAGATGCATTGTAAATTTTTCTGCATTTGGTATCAGTTTCAAATGACCTGAAAATTGCAGGGAGCCCTTTAGGGATGCCGGAGAACACAAGTTTTCCTAGAACCCCCGTTGAAAAACACAGCTTCACAGCAACAGGCGCAGGGAAATGTTTCCATATCCAAATTCTAATCAGCCTGTTCACTGCTAGAAGGTGGAAGGGTTATCAGCGCATTTCAGGGGTTACTGAAACTTACAGAACAAGAAGATCATATAGAAACCAATAAAAATATATAAATAACTTAATATTAAAAAAAAAAGCCAAATATGAAAAAAATAATCCAAATCCGCACTAAAAATAAAGTAAATGTAAAATAAAATGAACATACCTCTGACGTTTGAACAATGAAAAGGGTAAGAGTGTTCACTTGCAGAACATGTCGAGGGTCATTGCGGTATACCACGTGTGGGCAGATTGAGTGCAGAATTTCCCACGAGCACTTTTGCTCACGCTAACACTGTTGAAATGAACTTATGTGATCTCCAATAATATAAGCTCATTTTCCTGTAGCCAGTGATAGAGGTGTGAGGTTTAGGCACAGCACAAACACACACTTTTACTGCTTTGTATTTGTTGGATTTATACTAAAGAGGCAATCCAAGCAGGATTTTATTTTTAACATAGTATTGAAGCACGGGGTCTCTGAAGCTGAACCCCATTAATTTCCGCTCTGGGGACCCCCTGCTCCCGGACATACGGAGGTAGGGGGTGCCGGTAGCCACTCTGGCTCGCTAGCCGGGGTTCATGTAATGACCGCTTTACAAAGTTCCCGCACCCTGCGGGCCAATAGGAAGCTGTGACATCATCCGGTGCGGCTTCCTATTGGACCGCGTGATGTAGGAAAAAAACAGAGAGGTACCGTTACCCCCTTCGGAGACAAGTATCTCGAGAAGCAGGGAGTCCCGGGAACGGAAATTAACAGGGTTCAGCTCTGGAGACCCCCTGCTTCAATCCTGTGCTAAAAATACCTGCTTGGGTTGCCTCCTTAAAGAGGACACCTTCCTTTCTGTGCCTAATTCATTAGCGCCTTGGGTGCAACACTTTGACATTGAACGGGTTATAATAGGAGATCGCTAAGACAGGTGCTCAACTCCAATCCTCAAGCCCCTCCAACAGGTCAGGTTTTCAGGATACCTGCTTCAGCACAGGTGGCTCAATCAGAGGCTCAGTTAAAGACTGAGCCTCTGATTGAGCCACCTGTGCTGAAGCAGGGATATCCTGAAAACCTGACCTGTTGGGGGAGCTTGAGGACTGGCGCTGAGCACCACTGAGCTAAGACATAAATACCTTTTTTTCCTTTTAATTAGCAGATTGAGGCTTTACTCTCCCCAGGCCCAGGAGCGCTGCTTTTTAATAGCACCCCCCCACCCCTGAGTAATGTTGATAAGAAAGGGGCTGGTAGCTAGGCCTGGATCTCCCCGTGGCATCCTGCCGCTGGGATACGCCACTTGTCACATAATGATGTCAACCTTTTGCAAGGGAAAATACATCCTGTCATCGTTAAAGTTCAGCTGTCTAATCAACAGCCCATAATCCTCGCTGACACTTCCATTTAAACACGTAAAGCAACACATTATCATATTCAGCCATGTGGCATTTTTTTCTCACTATTGTGCTGCTGACGGGGAGCGCTGTTGTGTAAGAATAAAAAACGACACAACAAAGGCAGATGGATCATAATATCTTTGGGATGACTAAATCTAGTCCCTGAAATGCGCACGATTCCCTTCAGAACCAGAGGGGCCTGCAATTAGGCTTCTCCAAATGGCTTCTCCAAAAATACTGGACACAATGGTGAAAGGTGCGACGCGCTCAAGATACACATACACCTCTCACCACTCCATGCTGTTTCCTCCTCTCCTTGGCTCCACCACCTGGCTCCTGACAACTCCTCCTGATTGGCTGGATTTGGCCGCATCCATACTTAGCGTGACGGCGTGCGTGAGAACAAAAGGCCGTTCCTCAATGAGGACAGCCGTAGAGCGCATAGGACGTTTTGTCGCGCGACGGGCGGGTCACGTGACCAATGAGGGCGAATCACTCACGTGACGTCACGGGCACGCCTCCCCGTCGCGTCTCCTCCTCCAGATCCTGTGGCCTCGGATCGCCTACGCAGCAGGCGCTCGCAACGCCATACGCTCCTGCTATATCCAAGGCCTTATCCAGCAGCAGCCAATCAGGATAGAGGGAGCTGCCCAGCCCCCTAGCAATAGCCCTGCTCTCTCCCTGCATGGGGAAATCCCGCTCTCCTTAAGCCGGTCAGGTCACTATGTCCAGAGAGATAATACCGGTATACACATAAATGTCCAGAGAGATAATACCAGTATACACATACATGTCCAGTATTACCTCTCATTTTTACTGGACAGAGTGTCCAAATACAGAACAGTCCGGTTCAGTACTAGACACCTGGCATCCCTACCTGCAATGAATTGTATTCTCTGAGGTTGATGAGAGTTTCAGGTCTATGAAGACAATAGGCATATCTAGATTGCAAGCTCTTCTGGGCAGGAACCTCCTTCCTGATGTCTCAGGTTATCTTAACATATGTAACCCTCCCGGCCCGGCCCGCCCTATGGGGTTTACATCAAATGTCTCTTATCTTGGCTTGCTCAGAGTTGGATACCTTGTCAGGGTGCTGGCTCCGTGCAGGCTGGGCGTTGGTTACCTTGTCAGGGTGCTGGCTCCGTGCAGGCCGGGTGTTGGTTACCTTGTCAGGGTGCTTGCTCCGTGCAGGCCGGGTGTTGGTTACCTTGTCAGAGTGCTGGCTCCGTGCAGGCCGGGTGTTGGTTACCTTGTCAGGGTGCTGGCTCCGTGCAGGCCGGGTGTTGGTTACCTTGTCAGGGTGCTGGCTCCGTGCAGGCTGGGTGTTGGTTACCTTGTCAGGGTGCTGGCTCCGGGCAGGCTGGGTGTTGGTTACCTTGTCAGGGTGCTGGCTCCGTGCAGGCTGGGTGTTGGTTATCTTGTCAGGGCGCTGGCTCCGTGCAGGCTGGGTGTTGGTTACCTTGTCAGGGTGCTGGCTCCGTGCAGGCTGGGTGTTGGTTATCTTGTCAGGGCGCTGGCTCCGTGCAGGCTGGGTGTTGGTTACCTTGTCAGGGTGCTGGCTCCGTGCAGGCTTGGTGTTGGTTACCTTGTCAGGGTTGTTTAGGCGTGACCTAACAAACGTAACGTTAAGTCACTGCATTAACCGGAACGCGCTTTTGTGAATATGCGCTGTTATTGTGAAGACCAATTTAAATATAATTTGCATTTAATAATCATTACTGGCCGTTATAGTTAACGCAACGCTCTTTACGGGTGAAAACATGACTTCCTGGTGACCAGGCAGAATCATAGCCCCACCCGCCTCTGGCCAGCGATAGTGATGTCAGTGCCAAATATAGGAAGAGAGGAGAACTCTCGAAAGCTTGTCCTATGACATCAATTGTTAGTCCAAATAAAAAAGGTATCGCCTAATACTGAAGAACTCATTTATTCTGCACTATCGCAACTGGACTAACACGGTGGAGGCACTGCTCCGAGACGATAAGTATACCCCAGGCTCCCAGTGGTGGAGGATCAGACCTCCTGGTAGCCAAACAGGTGACGGCAGCATGGGTAGTCTCTTTACTCCGGGGGGGGGGGGGGGTACAAGGGCTACAAGTGTATATAGGTTTATACTGTAGATATGTCTAGTATATGGTAAAGATTCCCTTTATTGTGTTCTAGTTAGGGACAGTGCCCTGGTTAGATAGTGTCCCCGAGAATGGCTCCACACTACTCTGAAGGTTCACAGAGAGGCCGCCTATGCCCAGAGAGGGCTCCCCAAGCCTGAGCCCTGAGGCATAGTTGGACCAGCGCCATCGGAGGGTCCAAGTTGACTCTCACCCAGAAGGCCACATGATGACATTCATTACCAGACACGGGGATACTGATCACAGACAGCGAGAGAGCTGTACAAGGCCTGACAATGGCCCAAAGGAAATGGAGTACTATCAACACTACAAAGCAGCGGGATCCTTTAATTAAGAGGAGATGGTAACGCCTCATCACCACGCGGGCCGAGATAGGGGGCAGCTAGGGGAGAGGATACAGACCGCACAGACACAGAGAGCAGTGACGATACTATACGCAAAGTGAAGTGTACCGTGTAAATGAGACTTTAGCGATAGTGATTAACAAAGACGCTGTTTGTATGAATAAAGTTCCTGGCGCCCATCCTTGCATTTCCAACACCCGGCCTGCACGGAGCCAGCACCCTGACAAGGTAACCAACACCCAGCCTGCACGGAGCCAGCACCCTGACAAGGTAACCAACACCCAGCCTGCACGGAGCCAGCACCCTGACAAGGTAACCAACACCCAGCCTGCCCGGAGCCAGCACCCTGACAAGGTAACCAACACCCAGCCTGCACGGAGCCAGCACTCTGACAAGGTAACCAACACCCAGCCTGCACGGAGCCAGCACCCTGACAAGGTAACCAACACCCAGCCTGCACGGAGCCAGCACCCTGACACGGTAACCAACACCCAGCCTGCACGGAGCCAGCACCCAGACAAGGTAACCAACACCCAGCCTGCATGGAGCCAGCACCCTGACAAGGTAACCAACACCCAGCCTGCACGGAGCCAGCACCCTGACAAGGTAACCAACACCCAGCCTGCACGGAGCCAGCACCCTGACACGGTAACCAACACCTGGCCTGCACGGAGCCAGCACCCTGACACGGTAACCAACACCCGGCCTGCATGGAGCCAGCACCCTGACAAGGTAACCAACACCCAGCCTGCACGGAGCCAGCACCCTGACAAGGTAACCAACACCCGGCCTGCACGGAGCCAGCACCCTGACAAGGTAACCAACACCCAGCCTGCACAGAGCCAGCACCCTGACAAGGTATCCAACACCCGGCCTGCACGGAGCCAGCACTCTGACAAGGTAACCAACACCCGGCCTGCACGGAGCCAGCATCCTGACAAGGTAACCAATGCCCGGCCTGCACGGAGCCAGCACCCTGACAAGGTAACCAACACCCAGCCTGCACGGAGCCAGCACCCTGACAAGGTAACCAACACCTGGCCTGCACGGAGCCAGCACCCTGACAAGGTAACCAACACCCAGCCTGCACGGAGCCAGCAGCGTTACTCACGTCTAGAGCCTCAAATAGGGCTTTTTTACAGGGTGTAACGCCACAGTGCAGCACGAGTTACCTACCATAGCGTCATCTCCCTCTCCTTTCTTTCCCAACTTGAGTTAAACACTGTGACAAACAGCTTACTCCGGGGCTCCGCCGTTTGTCCGGGACTGTTAGAACACGGTCTTTTAGGGTAGGTTAAATGATGAGGCGTCACGTACTGTTCCTTTAAACAGGCTATGCCTGGTTTATTCAGTCCCAGGCACTGAGACTGCCACAGTGCATACAACAGAAACACATCAAAAACAAAAGCTGCTCACCTGAGCGATAACTTAACTTAGATTTCCCTAACTCAGGGTGGAAGTGGCTTTTCCACTTCCAACAACAAAACAAGGTACTTTTGCAGTCTTAGACAAATGAACAGAATGATTGAACCTGTTTGGGGAAGAGACTTCTCCCCACTGTAGCTCAGCAACCTTCCAGCCTCCAGGCTCTTGGGGAGAGGGAAGAGCAAACAGGAAATCAGTCTTACATACCTGTCCAGCCCCTTGATGATGCAGATGACCAAATATGGGCATATAGCCTTCCCGTCATGATGTAGAGACCCATACAAAGGCATCTGCATCATCCAAGGGAAGGAAATACAGCCCTGCATCTTACCTGCGCTGTAGAGACACGGCTGCAGACGGAGAGGCGGCTGCGCAGCTCATCTAAACAGTGAGCACCGGTGTAGGAGATGTGTGCAGAGGGTAACACACTGGAGAGGTTTTAGGAGAAATAAACGTAGGCTTTATTAGCCGGCAGCTTTAAACAGAAAACCGCTTCATATCGGCAAAACAAAGTTAGAGCAGAAAATAACAACCAGGCCTAACCCCATGTAGGGGACTGACTAACTATCAGCAGTCCCTATCTGAGGGCTGGAAGGCTAGGCCTCTTACCAACGTTTTCACACAAGTCCAAAGAGAGAGATACCTGTAGGCAGGGTGCTGTCCACGCCAGTCCAGGCTCTGTGGTGGTGTCTGTGGGGATTCCCTCTGGCAGGTTCCAGGGACCGACGCTGCCTGGAACAGAGTGTCCCTCTCCCCCCTTGAATCTCTCTGGCAGCACAAACTCTCTCTGTGCTAGAGATTCTCCCAGAAGCCAATGCTGCAGGCTTTTTGAAGGAGCTAAGGAGCTAGCTGAGCAGGTTAATTAAGACAGTCTGCTCTGAATTAACCCGCACAGTGCTAGGCTTGAGCTCTCCACACAGGTTTTCCTACAAAAGTACTTCAACAGGGAAGGTGCCCTGTTACCACCGGTATGGAACCCTGAAGAGATAACCCTCCTGGGCATCTTACTGTCCTCGGGGACGCAAGAGCTGCAACCGCATGGGGACAGTGAATAACGCAGCACCGGGAAAAGTAATCCTGGCTACATCTGTATTCCAGGGTCTGGATCGAGTAACGCTAAGACATACTTAGTGTCACATTACTGTAAGACAATGCGACAATAACATGACTATAAGCCGATGCTAATCAGATATAAAATGGCCGCTGCATATAATTAGCGTTGAGGATACGCGTTAAACTCAGGGGAAATAACGTCCTGTTTTAGGTCACGTAATGGGCCCGGATTTAACGAAGCTTTGCGGATTCAGGCCAAATACTCAACAAGACTTTCCCATAAACACTGTCACAGTCCTTTTTACTTATGTTTATAAGCAACGGGGTTTTTTTTAATGTCAGGTTGAATGTGACTTTGCCAGTAAAAGTCACGCTGCAAATCTACCTGATTTTTAATACAATATAATAAAAGGGAACATGAAGGGGAAACAAATATAATTTTATGTATAAAACATAAATGTAAAAACAACCGAAAGGTCAGGAACAGCGATACAGACGCACGTAAATATAATATTGCATCAGATGGTAAACTGGATTCACACAGCTGTGGATCTTTTTGAGCTAGATCAGGAGTGGCAAACTCCAGTCCTCAAGGGCCATCGACAGGTCAGGTTTTAAGGCTGTCCCTGCTTCTGCACACATGGCTCAGTCGTTAAAAAAAAAATGTAAAAAAAATGTTTCCCTTTAATATGCGCATCAATACTAATCCACACAATGTTAAGTAATTAGCTAAGTTGCCGATCGATCCGTTCTCCTGTGATCGATCGGCGAAGATTCGGCTCAGGGGTTCACTAAATGGCTGTCAATGCAGCAGAAGAGGACCAAAGATGCAAAGTTCTCTGGGGACAATCATGTGACCAGGCAGTCACTAGATACAATTGGTGCACTGCTAGAGAGAGGGCCGGGCTCAAAAAGGGGTGTGCCACTCACTGTATCATTTATTGATAGAAACAAAGCAAAACCAGGACAAACGGAATTATTCACCGCAGGGACTTATTCTGTAAGCTGCGATAGCGCCAGTATCATACAGCACTAAAGTCCGAATAAGCCCCACAGTCTCACAGCTGGAAAACTGAAACAGCACTGGTCCAAACACCAATATAATATCATATGCAATGCAAAGCACCCCCTTTTTTTAACAGTGTTAGTTGCACACGATTCAATCTTTCCTGGCTTTACTCAATATTGTAATTAGTAATAAAGCTATTTCCTAATGCTATTCGCACACACAAATATTATGTGATATGTGCATATCATGGTTTTTATGGGGTGTTCTTGGATGAATCTGACACCCTGGGATAAAGGGCGAGGTCGCAGGCAGCACAACATTGTTCAGGACATGAGGGCTGGGGTCTGTAACCCTTATATTCTTGGGATGGTATGGGTTTCTAACACTTAATACATTTCCTGGTTTTATACTTTTAGCCATAGCGGACGCTCTGTTTTTTTCACTAAAGATTTATCCCACGAATGAGTTCTAAAGGTGCTTCTCACACGATTATACCCCCAAATAATGTACAATTGTACTTTTTACAAAAATGGAAAATTGAGATTCTTTTTTTTTTTTTTAAACAACATTTTTAGCAGCAGCAGCAACAGCAGCAACAGCAGCACAGCAGCACAGCAGCAGCAGCACAACAGCAGCAGCAGAACAGCAGCAGCAGCAACAGCAGCAGCAGCACAGCAGCACAGCAGCACAACAGCAGCAGCACAGCAACAGCAGCAGCAGCAGCAGCACGCAGCAGCACAGCAGCAGCAGTACAGCAGCAGCAACACACAGCAGCAGCACAGCAACAGCGGCAGCAGCACAGCAACAGCAGCAGCAGCAGCGAAGTGGGAAATAACACAGGAGACGTGTGAGGGGGAAGAAACGGAACAAAGAAAAGAGTGGAAATATAACAGAGGAAGTCAGAGACGGGGCAGGAGATGAGTACAAAGAAATGGAAGGTGGAAAAGAGAGAACAGTTACGGGGACTGGCAGCAGAAAGATCTGGTTCATATAACATAATTACGGCGGGGAGGAAAAATAACCAACGCGCCTTATCAGCTCATTAATAATAGCGGCAGAATGAGACCCTTAATCATTTAAGCAGGCAGGGGTGCAAAATCTTTTTGCACGGCGCCCCCCTGCCTGCTCTCTCCCAGTGTCACGACTCCCCTTACCTTTAATCAGCGTCACGTCACATGACACCGCATTGTCATTTGATGCCATGTTGCCATGGTGACGCGTCGCCTGAAGCCGGCTGTATTCAGGTAAGTGAGTTACAGAGGCCTCGCGATGAAGAGCGAGGGGTCTCTGTAACCGCTACACCCCCCCCCCAAAAGAAATCTTGCGCCCCCCCCCCCCCCAGTTTGCGCACCCCTGACTTAACGCCTTCACTAGCATTTCTTTTTATGGTTGTTCTATATGTTAAGCCGTTTTATAAGGAGCACAAAAACGTTGCTGTCGTTTCAAAGTTGCTGTGATTAGGTGAGAAGTTATAAAGCAGCTGGTATCACAATGGCGGCCATTTATAGCGGGCCTGAAAAATGAATTGTCAGCGATATTTTTCCCATTGCGGAATGCATCGTCACTCACTTTTACCCAAATAATATAATATATGCAACAACACTCCGAAGCGCGAAACTCCCCTCAGGCATGTAAAAAAAGGAAAGAAAACAGCATAGTGCAAATGTGTAATAAACAAGTGAACTAATTGCACACGGACGAATGCCCACGCACGTGGTGAAAGTGTAAATCAGGCGTTTCCAGATTTCTGACCTGGAGCAGATTTAAGGCAGGAACTCTCCTGGACCATAAATAAAAGAAAGGGTAGAATATAGTTTAATTTAAAAAAAAAACACATATATGAGCAGTGAGCCCATTAAACTCACATGTTCCCACAAGAACACAGGCAGTTTGACCACTCTGGGACCAGTAGAAGTCCCGATCGTGCCTTGCTGCGGTGCCCATTGTGGAATGCATCGTCACGCACTTTTGCCCAAATAATATTGGTGGTTAAAATATATGTTAAAAAAAAAAAAAGAACAAACAACATCAATCTAAACATAGACAGAAAACACAGGAGATTTGGTATATAAAAACGTGTTTATTAGGACTTTCATTTAAACCGGTGATACAGTGAAAACTCTGTGATTGCACTTTTTTTTTTTTAATGGATCCCATTTATTGCAGCGGGAAGGAGCGGCTTAGTGAGTAAAGACTCTGGTAACAATGACACTGACAATTCCCGGTGTCAGCTCCTTGTGACCTTGGGCAAGTCACTTTATCTCCCTGTGCCTCAGGCTCCAAAAATCATAGAGTGTAAGCTCACCTGGGCAGGGACTGTGTCTGTAACATTCCTCTGTGCTGCGTACCGCGCGCTATGCTGTAATTGGGACGCGCTTTGTGTCCCAGTGGAAGAAAAGGAGCTATAAGAAATAAAGTTATTATTATTATTTTTAATCTAAAAACTCTAGCCCATGTTAATCCCTTCAGTGTCCCTGTCTGTAACATATTATATGCTTGTCCCTTCAGCACGGAACAGGTTCCGTGACCTCCAGCTCCAAAACATTATTCTTTATTGTTGTCACCTTTTAACAAATGTGTTGATGCTTCTATTCTATCCACAGTGAGTCTTATCTTTCTTGACTAATGATTATTGACCCTTACTGTGTATAATATAATTTAGGTTGCTTTTTTTTCCTCATTATCTTTTGGATGGATTGTACATTTTAATCATCAAAATATTGACTTGGCCTTTGGTTGTTTCTCCTTGTTTTTTTGGATGCTGAGTAAATGTGATGAATTTTATTTGGCTTTGGTTTTCACGCGGACTTCCCTAAAAACCCGTACTTCATCTGAGGAACCGAAAACGTTCAAATGCAGCCCATTGTGCGAGAACATCATTAGCTAAAAATAACAGCCAAATGCTTTTATTCGATAAGGATTCAATTAATACCCTGTACTGTAGCGGCCGTTCGTAATGAGACTTTGGCAGCGTTCCCAAGAGGCGGTGGGATTCGACATTCTGTACCCTGTACAATTATTTAAAATGTCACTTTTGAAATTAATTAATTTCATCTAAGAGCCGCCTACGGTGTTTTAACATGTTCAGAGGAAGAACAGTGAAGGCCCTCTTGCACTGAAAGGGTTAAAGCAGCAATAATACATTCCCCATCTTTTTTTGGTCTTATTCGTATATGTAACAATGTATAATTCTACATTCTTACCTAAACTGGCAATCAGGTGCATCAGTTGTAAATCTATAAAAATTCTGATTGTGTGCCTAACATAATGGCCGGCTTCTATGCTGCAGCTGATTTGTAACATTATATTACTAAGTATATTACTAACTGTAACACATTATTGTTACAGCTTCCAGAGTAATAGACAGTCTGCTGTTTGGAACACAGCAACAGATCTGTTTGTAATACTTTGTTGCCAAAGTGCAGAGCTCAAAAAGGTGCGTGTCAGAGTCTGTTTCAAAAGAGGAAATGGATATGGCTTTCTAAAAGGTTGCTGTAGCAAGCAAAGGATGATCAGTACATAAAAAAAATCATTAAAAATGGCATTAGGAGTTTTAAAAAATGAAGATAGTATTATCTAATACTACAGAACTGATTTATTAAAAAAAAAAACATATAGAATTTGTTCATGTTATGCCTTTGCTGCTGAATTGTAGCACATTGCAATGCTGAGCAATATTACTTACAGGCCACTACAGCAGCCAAGCAGTTACTCATTCATGTTGCATATGCAACAATGTATCTGACACATGCTCCACTTTCTCCCGCAGTAACACAGTAATGTGCTTTGGCGCACTGTAGGGTTCAGGCCTCTCTGTGTATGTGTCTCTTCAGGTTCATGTTGACCCCAGGTTGCCTTTCCGGCAGAGAGAGGGTTAAGAGGCCACAGGAAAGGCTTGTTAACAGAAGGTCTCTTTTTATTTCTGCAGATGTAATATAAAAGAAACATAACCTGAAGAGACAGTTGCCTAGCAACCAAAACGGAGCGCTCATTGAAACTACCTGACCTGGTTTCCCAGAAGGCCGAGGGGAGACACCATGGACAATGAGACCTGTTTTTCAAAGGGAGGGTTCTGTTTGTCACCTACAGGTATAATGTCGCCTACAGTAGAGAATTGCGGGGTGTCCAAAGCTTGTGTGCAAACTACATCAATGGACAACTCTACTGTTGGTCGGTTATTATGAGATATAAGAAACCCCGGCACTCAAAGGGAAAAGTCGCAGTAGAAGATGTATTGGACCACATTCATATTCACAAGAGAACTGCAAACATAAAAGCAGTGGAAGTGATACAGATTAGGGGGGGGGGTCTCTCTTACATTAGCTCCTTGGAGAGAATTTTTTTCTGACATAAGCAGAATTTATCACTTGATAAAAATTTCAAGAGCAACCCCCCCTATCCTCCCCCCCCCCCCACAACCTCTAATGGCCAAATCCAGGCAGTAGAATAATGCTAGTTATTCTAATGAGAGAAAGGGAAATTTGCACAAACACTTAACAATGAATTACTAGAATTGCTTGCAACACTGTGCAAAGCATTTGGACCAAAACATGGAGCGATTTCGGCACCAGAAAGCATCAGAACCCCCTTTAATAACAGATGATAACTTTTTAATGTGAAACATACACAAATCCGTTATGTTTTGTAATTAACGCTGATCATTCTGCAGGGTTAGCACCTTTCCTGTCATACAGCCGCAGCGCGCTCAAGATATAGATCACATAGATTTCTAGCTATAAGGCTGTAATGGATGTATCCAGAATTGTAGTGTGCAGAGCAGAGCACAGCCTGACGATTCAAACTTGAAAAAAAGAGGAGGAAAAAATCCAAGGCAGACTCCAACATATGCTGATCAGTTTATTGCAAGCTTCCAAACCATAAGCACTCCATGAACGCACCTACGCGTTTCATGCCGAAGCACTTTGTCAAAGTGGTAATACAAGAAATTTGTATTTTCGCGCTGCTGCCGCGCTGCGAGCCAATCACAGCGCGGCCAGAGCCACGCCCCCTAGCCGCGCAAACCACCATGTGTGCGCTATATTATCTATCGGGCGCGCACCCGCACGCGCATTAGCGCGCACTATATAACAAGCCTTACGCTCTTGTTATCGCTTGTGCTAGGCTCATGTTCAGCATTTTCTGTTTGCTTCTCTTGCTTCTGTGCTGGTGGATACAAAACAAGATACTCGTGGGAGGTCAGATCAAAGGCTGACTACCAGCTTATTAAATCTATAAATAAACCAAGATCCAGGTCGCCTAGAATGGCCACTGTTATATGGCAGCACAGAAAAACAACTGAACTGGAAGTGGTGGGGCTCGTGTCTAGATCATTATATTATGTGCTCCACAGGATACACAATGTGTAACTATTTTGCAGGTACTGTTTCTATTTTGTATGTCCTGTACCTATTAAAACTAGCTGTACCTATTGTACCTTCAGTGGTTCTACCCAAGGTAAGAGCTGAGGAACACCCCACGACCTGTCCCCATAGGGTTAAGCTCAGAACCTTCAGCTAATTACAGCAACTTGCAGATCGACCACAGATCTGAGCAATAATAATAATAATAGTGTTGCAGGGAGGATCCACTCCTGGAATGCCCTTCCCCTCAATATCCAACTGGCACCCTCTCTCTCCACCTTTAGGACCTTTCTTAAAACTCACCTCTTTAACTAAGCATATGGGCAGCTCTGCTGGCTGATATTATACATCTCGTATGCATAACACCCCCCCCCCCTAATGTCTCTGCAAGTTCTGCCTAATTACCACTTAGATTGTAAGCTCTTCGGGGCAGGGACTCCTTTTCTTAATGTTACTTCCATGTCTCAAGCGCTTATTCCCATTATGCGTTACATTATGATGTCACGTGTATTACTGCTGTGACGCGCTATGTACATGGATGGCGCTATATAAATAGATACATACATGTTATAACCACCCAGTCTTCGACTGAGCCACTGATTGAGCCACCAGTGCTGAAGCAGGGCTATCCTGAACTTGACCTGTTGGCGGCCTTTGACGACTGGTGTTTGCCACCCTTGTACTAAAGTGTACCCATGTGGTGGGTCTGGTAAACGGTCAGCAATATAAACAGCTGCAAATTGCTATCTTAAATTCATGAGGCTGTAGAACAAAGGCAAAGCATCTCCTATGGGCCATAACCCTTCTCTGCTTGGTTCACTACTGATCTATTATACTGTACAACTCTGCATTGTCAGGACACCTTGTTCCCGGTGTTTCATTCCTAGCCATGCAAAGAATGGGGGACTAGGAATCCCAGAATGGTAAGGGGGGAGTATAATGCAGCAATCTTCCCTAGTTAATAAGCGGGGTATCTAGAGCTAAATCACCCATATCCATCCAGTAAGAAGAAGAAGAAGTAGGGGGGATTGCTGCTTTCAGAACCAACCCTAGACTTGACCACACATTTCTGCAATTCTCTAACTCAGGGACTGGTTGTTAAGCTGGGTCATTCAGCAGCTAAAAGCACCGGGGGACTGACTCTGAAGGGAAGAAGCCAAAAAGAATCTCACTTTATTCTCTCATTCAGTCACCCTTGGTACAGTATGTGCCGTTGGTACAGTATGTGCCGTTGGTACAGTATGTGCCGTTTAAGAAAGGTCTTGGGTAGGGGAAGATTCTCTGAGAAATTCGGGGGAATCACGGATGGACTCTTGAAGGTCTTTTTGTCTGTATTAGTGACAATCTTTTTCCCTACCAGAAGAGCCAGCAAGGGGACGTTTTGCACATCCCCCTCCCAACCACCCCCCCTCCCCCCAAACCCACTTCCCCCCACCAGCAGTGAAGGAGTTAATAGTGATTACGTGGCTATTTTATGAAGAATGAAGTTACTTTAAACAAAGACACGTTAGACACTGCGGGCGAGGGGACGTATAAAGCAGGGGGTGCTCAACTCCAATCCTCAAGCCCCCCCCAAAAAGGTCAGGTTTTCAGGATATCCCAGCTTTAGCACAGGTGGCTTAATCGAAGACTGAGCCTCTGATTGAGCCGCCTGTGCTGAAGCAGGGACTGATTGAGCCACGTGTGCTGAAGCAGGGACTGATTGAGCCACGTGTGCTGAAGCAGGGACTGATTGAGCCACTGTGTGCTGAGGAGCAGGGATATCTTAAACCTGACCTGTTGGCGGGGGTGGGGGTTGGCTTGAGGACTGGAGTTGAGCCCCCCTGGTATAAAGGATGACACAACACAGCGCTGTTTAAATGACACAAGAGATGCAAAACAGCTATTTTGGGAGACAAAACATGAATTCGAGAAAGCAATAAGGAACAAACACAAAACCCCCATAATATACAGCTCCGATTTCTCATGTCTCCTGGGGGAGTGTTTAAAATGTTAATGCCTGCGAGGAGGATGGGATCTTTACTATAATTGAGCGGTTGGTATTTGCAAACTGATTCTGTTTCCTTCAGAGCATTTGAAAATGTTTGCAGTCGGCAACTGAAAAAAATACCCATCGGTTTCCATCACCCACGGGGGGCAGTGACATTTCTCATGAAGGGGAGGGGGGTATTTATCAAGGCCTTGATACAATAGCAAAATAGCAACAAATGTAACAAAATAAATGTAGCAAAATATTTTTTTTATATATATATAATTTAATAAATGTATCGAAATACAATATATATATATATAATTTAATAAATGTATCGAAATACAATATATATATATATATATATATATATATATATATTGTATTTCGATACATTCGATATATATATATTAGAAAATGGAAATATTACTGTATGCTCATTTGCATGTCTTAGACAGGTCTGCAACCCCACCTTTCACATTATCCCCCACTTCCACTGCAGCAAGGGATTCTGGGAAATGACATGCAAATGAGCACACAGTGCCACCTTTTGCTTCAAAACCATGAACATGGTCCCCTATAGGCTTAAGCTTGCTGCATGGTCACAGCTTTGAGCACAGCCAGGGTTAAGATGCATAGCCAGTAAACCCACCCACAGACAGCCATTTCAACCTTAATGGGTCTCATCAGTGTGTGGTTGGTTATACTGGCTATGCAAAAAGCCAGTCAGGCCGCCCGCAACCACCGGGCCCAGGACAGCTGTCCCGGCTCTCCCGCCCCTGTGGGCGGCCCTGCCTGGAGCTGAAATGAATGCAGTTCAGCTCGGGACACCCCCTACCTATTTAAAAAGATTAAAAAAAAGCGCTGGACAGCTGCGCTAAAGATTCTTCTCCATGGGGAACAGAAACCGAGAAATATTATTGGGGCACGTTGAACCCCTGTAGCCCCAAATGGGTTAATAATTACAGCTGAAATGCAAAGTTACTTTCATATCTCTAGCACATACAAGCGAGGCTGCTCCCATGATGATTTGAAAAAAAAAAAAAAAAAACCATATTGGAAATTAATAGTAAAATGACCTGCAGATGGCCTGCGTTATCGATCAGCTCTGTGAGCCGGAGGTTTCGTGTAGCTGTACATTACTTACTGTCCATCCGTTCCACAGGATCTAAATCTTATTTTATGGCTTGTATTACTTAGAGATAGGTTTAAATGAAGTAAGTGAATAACAGGTTTATACTGCCTGGCACCATCGCTGATATTGTAATCTGGTACATGGCTGCTGTGATCAATAACATGCTTTATTGGCTGCTTAGAATGAGCAGGAGCATAGAAGGATATCCTCCTCCTGGCTCATTTTACTTCTTGGCCCCCATTGCCTCAGTTCTAATTTAGCTTCATTTATACGCAACATTAAATGTATTCATTTTCTTAACTCAGGGGGGCTCAACTCCAGCCCTCAAGCCCCCCCCCCAAAGGTCAGGTGTAACAGTGTTTCCCCCACCCGGTGGGAGATTTGGCCATTACTACATATGTGATGCATGATTCCTGCTGGTAACAGGAGGGCTGAGTCGCCTGCCGATGGTAGTGGGGACACAGGACTAGGCTTCTGGGGTACATTACCCACATATCTTTAGGAGTGCAGCGCCTCCATCTGCCGTAGGCTCCAGGGAACTGAAGGTGATCTCCCACGGTAGAACTGATTACCTCTCCTCCAGTAAGATCACACACCAGGCCGGAGGTATATGCAAACAGGAACGGTTTATTGTCCTTACTGTACCACGATAACAAGGCAGGGTTCTGCCCAATGCAGTCTCCCAGCTACCACTGAAGGATGTTACTACAGGCCAAGGGCACCCGCAGCCATCCTAGCTCTTCCCTGCCCCTCTAGCAGAGGCAGAGGTATGGTACACACTCCCTCTCCACCGGAGGGAAGAGGACCAGAGGAGGCCCAATAGTCAGGCTATTGGCTGTGTGACCTGCCCCTCTCAAGTGGGTAGCAGCACTCCTGAATTTGGGGTGGCACTGCCCTTAAGTACAGCCAGGAAGAGGGCACCAGGTCTGTCTCATGATTGGTCATTCCCAGGCCTGATGTCACCGCCTCCTGCTGTCACTCAAGAGCAGCACCAAGGAGGGGGAAAACCCCCATATCAACTACTGGCAAGGCCTGCTAGTACCAGGACTTACTGCCAGGAGGAAAAGCAGACTAGTAGCCATAGATCATAGATGGCATCGCTACACAGGTTTTCAGGATATCCCTGCTTCAGCACAGGCCGCTCAATCAGTCCCAGCCAAAGCACAAGTGGCTCAATCAGTCCCAGCTACAGCACAGGTGGCTCAGTCACTGCTTCAGCACAGGTGGCTCAATCTCTCCCTGCTTTAGCACAGGTGGCTCAATCAGAGGCTCAGTCTTTGATAATCTAAGTCTTTGACTGAGCCACTGATTGAGCCACCTGTGCTGAAGCAGGGATATCCAGAAAACGTAACCTGTTGGGGAGACGAACCTCTTCTCTGCAGTGAATTCCTGCAATGCAAGCCTTATTCAGTCACTAAAATTGACACAATATCCTTTCAATTAGTGACACCCACATTTTGTGTTGATATTCATTCTTGAAAGTGCAATCCATAACATCCTTTCTTTTTTTTTAAATATATTTTTATTAGGTTGTTTACAGATACATTTCAAAGTATTACATTGTAGCATTTTGTATTTACATGTACATAGATCATCCTATAATGTTACATAGTTCAATACATATTTGCGATACCCATTTTTCTTCGGACGTATAGCTGGTCTTGATCTAATATCTCGATCATTTAACTCAAAACCTTGTATCCTAGCTTGCTTGTGACTCCCGTCTTTTCTTTTGAATATCGTATTTGTATTTGACTTAGATTAGGCTCTTTCTATTTAATCTGTTCTGTCGTGTTATGTTGTGTTGTGTTTAGTTGCAGGACGTTCCCCTTATTTTCTATTTCCTTTATCCGTTTTTTCGTCCGTGTATAGTGTACCATCTTATCTTGGGTGGCATCTGAATTTATTCTGTTCTAGCTGGGGAAAGGAGTTTATAATCATCTTCCATTTAAGGTCAAGTTTGTCATACTGGCTATCTCCGACTTGTTCGGTAGATATTCTGTCTATCGCGATTAGTTTGACCAAAAGGGATTTTATAAGTTCTATGTTGGGCGCTTGTGAATCCAACCACTTGGTCATAATGGCTTTTCTGGCTACCAGGAGAATCATCTTTGTTGGGAGAATCGCTCCCCTATTTTGGTTCATCTTAATTGTCCAAGGTTCAGTGTTGGCAAATATCATGGGGAGTGGGTGTCTTACCCAGCTAATTTTCGTAACTTCTTTAATATATTGTAGGACCTGTGTCCAGAACTCGGTAATTTTTACGCATGTCCAGAGAAAGTGTTTGAGGTTAGCTTTGGGGAGGTTGCATTTGGGGCATTTCGTTGTGTCTGCTTCTATATTGGTAATTTGCCTGATAAAGGGTATATATGCCCTGTGCATTATCTTGAATTGCATTTCTCTTCAGTTTTCTGATGTAATTATTTTGCAAGTCCTGACATACCCAATCGTTAGATCTTCCATCGTCTGAATTTCTTGGAAGTCTTGTTGCCATGCTTCTAGATTTTTTTTTGTTATTTTTCTCCATGTCTTGGTCTCTAATTAATAACATCCTTTCTAAAAATAAAAAGCAGGGGGGGGGAGAGGGGCGGGGGTGTACATCTTTTTAACAGGCCTTTTTCTTTTTTATGCTGTGGGACACAATATATCTAATTGTTGCTTTTCCTTGACACAAAATACAGTACTACAGTAGTTTTGAAACTGGACTCATAAACATGGCTTTGGTCTGTATTCACTGTATTCACTTGTGGGATAATGATCCCGTCCTGTTTATGCATTCCAATTTGCTGGTCTGTTATTAACTTCTGTATGGGTAAGCAGCAAAAGGTGACACTGTGTGCTCATTTGCATGTCATTACCCAGAATCCCTGGCTGCAGTGGAAGCACTGCATGCTAAGAGATAATGGGGAAAGGCAGGGTGGCAGACCTGTGTGAGACGTGTGAGTGTGCTCACACATGATTTTTTTTATTTGCTAACTTCAGTGTAACAAAGTAAGATCTGGAGAAAGCGCGGCCTGGGTCACACCTGGGGGGGGGGTTGGGGGTGTATTGGATGGGGTGTCTGAGTGACACGTTCCTGTGGTGAGTGCTTGTGTGGATCCGTTTCCCCGAGGAGTAGGCGCAGCGTGTGGTGACTGCTGTTGAAGAGACAGGAAAACAAACACCTGTTGTATAAGCAGAGAACAGGAGGAGGAAACACTTGCAGAGAGTGAGAATAAAACTGGAAACACATGGCTCACTGCCCACAATCAGAGAGGCTTATTTGGGAAGTTCCATTTCCAAGACAGTAAATGACTTGCCCCTTGTCTGCTACACATAGAGTCTCAACTCCAGTCCTCAAGACCCCCAGCCCACCAACAAGGAAGGTTGAGGATATCCCAGCTTCAGCCCAGGTTTCTCAATCAGTGGTTCAGTGGACTGCACCACCTGTGCTGAAGCAGGGACTGATTCTAGCCACACCGGTGCTGAAGCTGGGACTGATTGAGCCAACTGTGCTGAAGCAGGGATATCCTCAAAACCTGATCCGTTGGGGGTTCTTGAGGATTGGAGTTGAGAACGACTGACCTAGAGGTCAGAGCACAGACTGACCAGCTCAACCCCAGATACGCGCCACGCAGAACTTATCCACCCACATTCCCCCCATTTAGAAGCAACCGCAGCCGTAGAGTTTATGCACAAGCACCATGAAAAATGCAGGTTCTCGCCGACAAAAATAGGTCAGTTCAGCTTATTTTGTTGAACGCTGCCCCAAATAGATGGAACTAAAGTGGGGGGAGGTTTGCAGGAGAGTAAGGGTTAAACCAGTGTGTAATACACTCTCCCAGGTAAAGATCTATAACAGGCGGACACAGCATTTCCATCTCTGTTAGGGATCATGTCACCCCTGATTTACAGCGCAGGGCTCACTGTGTTCTAACCTTTCATAGCACTGCTCTCTGAAACCCCCCTATATCTGGCAGCATGGCCGCTCCTTGCAGATTCAGTTAGCCAGCGGTCAGGGAATCCCGTCCCCCAGGCCTGTAATTAATCTCTTGCTGTCAGTGGCAGGAGAGGGGTTGCCTATGGAAACCTTTCTATTTGCCTGAGTACTTTATATGGGTCAGATCGTCCAGCCTCTGAACTGCAGCCAATACCTGGGACGTGGCAGGATTGAGTGCTAGAGCTCAGGAAAACATACACTAAGGCAGGGGCGGGCAACTCCAGTCCTCGAGGGGCCCCAACAGGTCAGGTTTTCAGGATATCCCTGCTTCAGCATAGGTGGCTAAATCAGTCCCTGATTCAGCATGGGTGGCTCA
Organism: Ascaphus truei; assembly: GCF_040206685.1. NCBI lineage: Eukaryota > Metazoa > Chordata > Amphibia > Anura > Ascaphidae > Ascaphus > Ascaphus truei. Next base: position 40,299,762 of record NC_134493.1, on the reverse strand, counting down.
ATCAGTCCCTGATTCAGCACAGGTGGCTCAATTAGATAAGCCACCTGTGCTTAAGCAGGGAAATCCTTAAAACCTGATCTGAGGGGGGGGGGGGTAAAGGGACAATGATTGGGAGTCATCAAAGTGCGATCGCGTTCCAATCAGCAATACCTGCTATTAAAATCAATGGCAGAGATCGCCGATTCGGGCGCAATACCCTGACTCCCGGCCATTGTATGAAGCGCCACAACTGGATTACACATTTTGTTCACGTGTCTCTTGACGTCCGTGTGCCAGGCGCTTTGATGTCATTTGGCCTCGGTGAGAGTAACGGGGACGGGTCATATGACGCAGTAGGAGTAGTAACAGCCTAATAGGATGTGCCAATTTCTCCTGGGTTTTTTCAGTCACTTAAACCTTCCGGGACAATGCAGCTCGAATGGTCTTATTCTATCTATATTGTCCCAAGTGACTCTTTGGGCTAATTTCAGACAATATACAATGACCCCCTAAGTCTCATCAGCTCTACGATGTTTGATACAGAAGTAAGTTTTAATACCGCCGGAAAGTAATTGACATGTTTAAAGCTGCAGTTCAGTCAATATCCTGCATGTGTGTTTTTTTTTTAATAAATCAGTTCTGTAGTAAGAAAAAATACTTTTAGCATTTTCTGTTTTTAAAAAAACAACTTTGAAAGACCAATTTTCTTGTATTCTATTTTAACAAGCATTTGCTAAGGCACTGCCCCTTCATGTCCTGTCACAAGCCCTGGCACACCCCTTTGTCAGCCCTGCCCTCCCTCTAGCACATGTCAGTGCAGGAGTGCTCATGAATATTCATGAGCTTCCACTGCTGGACTGAAGCAGAATATAAACAGATCCCTTCACTAATTATGTCACCACATTTCGCCGATCAATACATGGAGAACGAATTGACCGGCAGCTATACAGTTCTTTAGGTAATTAGAGATTGCCCACATGAAACTATTGAAGTAAATAAATAAATAAATAAATAAAAAAGACTGAACTGCAGCTTTAAAAGGCCTCGTCCAAGTATATTTTAACGTTAGATTTGGGAGGTGTTTGATTTCCTCTGGCTGCTCCCTTTTGTGTGATGTCACTGTGTGATGTCACTGTGTGATCAGTGAGCGCTTGTACAGCCAGAATCCCCCCATCCCTTATCGTTATTGGCTCTCTGATAAGGACAGGGGGATAAGGGCAGAGACAGAACTAGGGTGAGTGGGGTAGTAGTTTAGGAGGTGCAGGCAGACCGGCGGGTGTGCGGTCGGTGAGCACGATGTCAGCGGCGGCAACAGAGGCGGAGAAGGGCGGCAGGGGATGCAGCGGCAGATGAGGGAGGGATCCGCCCCAGCAGTTCCACCCAAAAGTCACTCACAATATCTGGTGTCTGCCAACAGGACGGACCCCTTCCCCTACTTCACAGGTAGAGACTTGCGGGGGAGTGAGACTGATGGGGAGGGGTGAGATGAGAGAAACTGGTGGGGGAGAGTGAGAGAAACTGGTGGGGGAAGAGGAACTGGTACGGAGGGAGTGAGAGAGAGGGACTAGTGGGGAGGAGTGAAAGACAGGTGGGGGGAGTGAGAGTCTAGTTGGGGGGGGGCAGCAGGAGAGAGGCTGGTGTGGGGGATGTAGACGAGGGGGAGGGAGACTGGTGGGGGGAGTTGAAAGACTGTTGGACGGGAAGAGGGGGGTTGCGAGAGACTGGTGTGGGGGAGAAGGGAGAGAGAATGTTGGGGGCAAGGGGGAGTTGAGAGAATGGTGAGGGGATGGATGAGAGAATGGAGGTGGAAGGGGGAAAGAGAGAATAGAGGGAGGAGAGAGAGAATGGTGGAAGGAGGGGGGGAAGAGAATGGAGGTGGGAGAGAATAGTGGGGGTAGGAGGGAGAGAGAATGGATGGGGGAGAGATAATAGAGAGGCGATAGAGAGAATGGTGGGGAGAGAGAGAGAGAATGGTGGGGGAGTGAGAGAATGGTGGGGAAGGGCTTAGAGGGAATGGAGGGGGCAGTAGAGAGAGAATGGTGGGGAAGTGGGGGAAAGAGAGAATGGTCGTGGGGAGGGGTGGGAGAGGGAATGAAGGGGGGTGATAGAAAGAGAATAGAGGGGAGGTAAAGAATTGTGGGAGGGAAAGAAAATGGCAGAGGGAGGGGTGGGAGTAGGGGGGAAAGAAAATGGTGGTAGGAGGGGAGGTAGAGAACAGTGGGGGGGGGAGGGCGAGAGAGAGAGAACGGTGGGTGGAGGAGTAGCTTCCATTGCTGGCACAGAAGGGATTTCTACTCTTGCCTGTCACAACCCCCACTGGTAACGAATTCCACAGGCTCACTGCACGTCGAGTGATATTTCTTTTGCTTTATACATGCAATGCTTAATAATGTCACATCCCCAAACCTGCAGCTCACAGCTCGGAAATGACATGGCTTCCGTGAACAACATTTGAAAGGACAGAGTGGCTGCCTGAGCCACGCTCACTCCCACGTTGGGGTTCATGCATCCGATTTTGGGCCCTGTTAAACGGACGGGAAGTAGCTGGGGAACAGCCCTGAACATTGCACTCATTGCTGATTCTTTTCTGCCCTCTACAGAAGATTGTGGGTACTGCATCTCAGTGCTGACCACCATGCGGCCTCCAGGACACTACCTATTAGGCCTCGTCCAGGGTGGTGCCGAGCGGGCGCGCGCACTCACGCTGGACACGTTGCAACAATGCACATGGCCTGCGTGAGCGGGAGGGCGAGCCTGCTCGGCGCTCAGCCACTTGCCGAGCAATCAAAATTGAGGGTGACGTGACGTCGTGGCCGCGCCCCCAGACGCGCACGCACCTAGCCGGCCAGGAATCGGCCGGCCGAGCAGGACGCAGCCCCAGCGCGCCTGTTTCCACCCTGGACGAGGCCTTATAGTTAGAAGCGGTACTGGAGGAGTTTGCAACGCATTGTGGAACAAATGCGGAAGGTTTCTATATCATGAAACAAACACCAGATTTACTGAAGGACGAATCCTAATATGGAGCTGGTTTTGCCATTCTGGAGCCCCGGAGGATTCTGCATACGTGCAATTGTTGCCACCCATTTCTTTTTTACAGGGTGAGGACCTGATCCCAAAAAGACTATTTTCCATTCCGGGGACAACCCAGTTCCTGAGATACTTACCGATGAAGTGACCGGGTTTAAATCTCCCTCGGGGGAAATAAAATGGCGATCGAATCTCCGCCCAATAGGAAGCTGCCACATCATGGGTAGTAGCTTCCTATTGGATGGCCATTTAAATCCTCTTTTAAAAACCAGGAAGTAATACCGGAAACTTCTCCAGTACGTATCTCGGAAACCGGGCGGTCCCCAGAGCTGAGAATAGCGCGGTTCTGTTCTGGAGGAGTCTAGAGTCCAATCCTGTAACAGGAAAAAATGGAGGTTAGTTAGGGTGGATTGCTCCTTTAACCCCTGGCTTTCAAGTTGACAACTGCTCATGACCTTTCTGAGATACCGGTTTGAAATGTATTACTAATTTATTAAACCTCCTCCCTCAATCCCCTGTAACGCACAAAACATCCCCATTCTCTGCCTCTCGTTTTTTAATCGCTGTGTATCCCATTGATTTCAATGTTTGACTCTCTGCTTTGTGTCTCAGGACATAGTTATATGACATACTGTCCTACTGTGTGTCGCATATCTCACATGCACTGACCTTAACCCCTTGCAGACGCACGTACCAGAACAGCCTCCTCCCGTCTCTGCACATTGCCCCCATTTACCACTTAGATCAGGGGTGGGCAACTCCAGTCCTCAAGTGTCGCCAACGGGTCAGGTTTTCAGACGGAGCTACTGATTGAGCCACCTGTGCTGAAGCCGGGTTATCCTGAAAACCTGGCCCTTGAGGTATGCAGTTGCCCACCTCTGACTTAGATTGTGAGCTCTTTGGGGCAGGCACTCCTTTCCTATTGTTTTATGTCTGAAACGCGTATTCCCATTGTGTTATATGATGTCCCGTGTATTGTAAAGCGCTATGTACCTGGATGGCGCTATATAAATAGAGACATGCATATATAGTTAAAAACAAGATCGCAACCTAAGTTTTCTGTTTAAAATATGTTTAAATAAGTAAATGAATACATGAGTTGGAGTGAGCAGGATCTGCGGTGACTTCACACAGCTCTGTGACATCAAAGTTAGTGCAAACTTGTGGCAGGACCAGCTCATTAAATTGCTCTTTATTTACTGTGCATTATCCGTAATTACTGTGCTGAAAGCTGATATCAAAATCTGCATAAATCTCTCCTGTGCTGCATAATTTGCATGTAAATAAACCCCTTGTCCCATCTCAATGGTTCATTTTTACTTTTAGGAGCTGCCACTTTCATCCTCATCAAAAACGTTGCCGTTTAATCCTTCAGCAGCTATTCAACACCTACAGGAGAATTGATGGGAAATACCTTTTTTGGCAGGGTCTCAAAATCTGGGAATAAATCAGAATCTGTGAATTGTTGCAAGAAATGTTTACATCTCCTCTTCGATCACCACAACGCTGGGATCGGTGCAGCGTTCTCGCTTTATGTAGCTATGTCCTTACGCTTAACACACCGGCATGTATTGTGTAATCGGTGAAATTTGATGTTTGTGCATCAATACAATCCAGACAATGATGAGTAATTAGCTAAATTGCCGATCGACCCGTTCTCCTGTGAAGGATCGGCGAAGATTCGGCTCGGGGGTTCACTAAATGGCTGTTAGTGCAGCAGAAGAGGACCAAAGATGCAAAGTTCTGTGGGGAAGATCATGGGACCAGGCAGTCACTAGATACAATTGGTGCACTGCTAGAGAAAGGGCAGGGGTGTGCCAGAGCGTGTTTCAGAAGAGGAAGGGGATGTGACTTTGTAGATGGTTGCTGTAGAAACAAAAATGCTTGTTATATAATACATACAAAATGTAATTCAGAGTTGTTTTCTAAAAAAATGTTACAAGTATTTTCTCAAACAGAACTGATTTATTTAAAAAAAAAACATGTGGGATATTGCTTGGTTTGCAGCTTTAAAGTGCAGCAACCCCCCCCCCCCCCCCCCCCCAATTTCATTTTTTTTTTCAAGCTTACCTCAAATAAACACCAAAAAACTCTCAACCCTGGCTTACTCCCATGCGGTGTTATATTATGATGTCCCGGATATTACTGCTGTGAAGCGCTATATGTACCTGGGTGATGCTATATAAATAAATAAAGATATACATACAGCACACACATAAATAGGGTGACCATATTTCTCCCGGCACAAATTTTGCGCATGTGAGAACCGCGAGCGCCCGTCGCGCATGCGCACGAGCAGCTGGCAAACACCCAACGTGCATGCGCGAATGGCATTTGCCAGCAGCGCGTGCACATGCGTGATCCGTGTTTGCCGATTGTGCCCATGCGCGGCCGGAAAGCACTACTAATCGGGACACTTTGAAGGAAAAGTTGGGACCCGGGGACAAATAGCAAAAAAACGGGACAAAATGGGAGGTCTGGTAAACCATGTTAGATAAAGCTTTGCACGTTTTGAGAGCTGGGTTTTGCAAAAAACAAAATGTGTCGCTAAGTGGGACTGAACCCCCAGTAAGCTCCCAGCACGTAATGCGCAGGTCACGTGACCTTTTTGTATACTGCCATTTTTTGCGAAAAATTCTGGTCAAATTGAAAACATTTTGAACACTGGCCTTTTGCAAAAATGTAACAATAATGTACGAGAAATTCACATAAAATGTGCACATTCTCACGTCTCTGAACGTAACCCTTTCACTGCTGGCGCAGTCCTACAGAACGCTTCCCCTCTGCAGCGTTGAAATAGATTTTGTACGCGTTAGATTCCCCTCGCTGCAGCAAAACAAGACTTTTTTTTTTTTTTTTAAAACCTTATACGCCGTTCAGGAGATATAAGCATTTGAAATATTACGTGTCTGGGCCATTAAAATGGATGTCTCCCCAGAGCCCAGTGCAGGCTAAAGGGGAGGTGCGCAAACGTATCTGTCTGCGCCCCCCCTGCCTGCTCTCCCCCCTGCTCGGGCTCCCCCTTACCTTTTCTCTGGCGTTTTTCTGATGTCACAACGTCCTGTGACGTTGCGTTGCCATGGCAACGTGACGTCGTGACCCCCGCGTTGTCATTTGCCATGGCGAAGCGTCGCCAGGAGCCGCCAGAGACAAGGTAAGGGACTTAGAGGCCGCAGATGACAAATTTATAGGGGGGGGGGTGAGGACACTAATGTTAAGAAGGCCTTCTCTCGTTCGATAGAATAGACTGGCTATTCATGGACCATGTTATGCGCAAATTCGGCTTCAAAGACGCATATCTAGAAGGAGTCCGTAGATTATATCAAAATCCATCTGCAACAGTAAAACTACCAGGGGGCAGTAACCAGAGATTTGAGATTACTAATGGAACTCGACAGGGATGCCCCCTATCTCCTCTTCTCTTTGCACTAACCATAGAACCCCTAGCAGCGGCAATAAGAACCAATAGAGACATCAAAGGAATAGAAATTGGACACAGGCAGCACAAAATATCACTATTCGCAGATGATGTCATTTTAACCCTGACACAACCCCAAACATCCCTACCTAACCTCCAAAAAGAACTCCGAGATTTTGGAGACATATCAGGCTATAAAATCAATAGCGATAAATCGGAAGCACTAAATTTAAGCCTGCCAGAGCCAGAGGTGAAACTCCTCAAATTAAACTTTAACTACCATTGGAGCTCCTCGAGTATCAAGTATCTGGGAGTAAAGATAGCGAGAAACTACCAATCCCTATATCAACAAAATTATCCGACCTTGTTTCGGAAAATTAAACAAGACCTAGCGAAATGGGGAGGATATCAAATATCATGGATCGGGAGAATGATCTCGGTTAAAATGAACATACTCCCCAGATTATTATACTATTTCCAGACGCTCCCGATCCACATCCCTGGCTCAGAATTAAAAAACATACAAAAACTAATCTTCCACTTCATTTGGCAGGGTAAGAAACCCAGAACCGCTAGGACAGTTCTTTTGGCATCAAGGGGTAGAGGAGGACTTGGTGTCCCAGACATCACCAAATACTACCTAGCCGCACAACTGCGACAGGCGGTAGTCTGGAATGCCAACCCAAACCAATACTGTTGGCTAGATATAGAATCATACTACGCCGGGACGCCTTCACTACCAGCTTGCCTTTGGTCCCTGAGCAGGGAAGACATGCAGAATAGTAAATTTAAATTAGGCCCAATGAGACACACATGGGAGATCTGGACGAGATGCAAATATAAATTCAAGCTCACATCGCCCCAATCCCAACTCATACCAATTCACAAAAATCCGAAATTCCCTCCTGGTTGTGAGCCCAGACAATTGGATCAATTCAAAGCAAAAAATATTAGAGCGATCGCTGACCTCTTGAGCATTGGAGAATTCCTGAGCTATCAAAATCTACAAACCAAATATGAAATAGCAAGGTTGGACGTGTTCAAGTATCTACAAATTCGGCACTTTATTCGAACCTTATCCCCAACGTTGAAATTTCCCCCTCTCACAGTTTTTGAGCGGCTCTGTCGAGAAACAGGCCACCAGAAAGGTCTTATAACACAAATTTACGCAGTATTGGAAAGGGCCATAGAAGCCCCCACCCATGACTATATGCTGCATTGGGCAGCAGAATTGGGAATAGTTATAGACCGAGAGGACTGGGAAAGAATTTGGGAGAATGCATCAGGAACCTCCATATGTACCACAATCAAAGAAAATATATATAAAATACTGTTCCGCTGGTATCTTACTCCAGTTAGAATAAACCAAATCTACCCCCAGGCGTCCGATCTATGCTGGAGAGGTTGCGGTCAAAAGGGGGACATGGCACACATTTGGTGGACATGTCCGGAAATTCAAAAATACTGGGGAACCACTCAAAAATTAATAGAAGAGGTCACCGGCCTCAAAATCCCTGTTGACCCGCTGACCTACCTGTTGGCCAGGCCCTTAGAAAATGTGGACCGACCAACAAGTAAATTAATCTCCTTCATCCTAACAGCGGCTAGATGTGCAGTGGCAGCCGCCTGGAAGAAAGTGTCTCCCCCCTCAAAACAAACGATAAAAAATAGGATACAAGAGGTAATGAATATGGAAAAATTATCGGCATTTCTGAAAAGATCCACGGACTCCTTTAATAAAACATGGGACCCGTGGCTAACCCATATGGCACCCCCGCGTCCCTAACCCAAAAATAAAAAGTAAAAAGAACGAGTCCAGAAACTCCAATAGAAATATTCTGAGGATGTGATGAGCAACAGGTATCCCCCCCCTCCTTCCCCCTTCCCCCCTCCCCACCTCCCCTTCTCTCTTTTTCCACACTCTTACTCTCTGTTTCCATACTCGCACCCCCCTTACAACCCCAGGAGGGTCAGGGGGGCGATGAGCTTTCCTCTTTCTTTCTGGTTTCTTTAACCAAAAAATGGAGAAAACTTGTATTAGGCTGTATTAACATGTATGATATGTACATTGTGAAATAAGTATTTGCCTAATAAAAAATTTTGGAAAAAAAAAAAAGAAGGCCTTCTCTGCCAGGGGGCCCTGCAATGCACTGCAAGATCGTGCGGCAGTCGATGGGTTAATTTCCTCTCCTCTAGCCAGCGAATGAGACGCGTGTGGGCGAACATCTCCAGCATGACATTAGACCGAGTTTTCCTCCACCTTCCAGATGTGAAAGGGGGGTGGGGAATGGGGGGGGAGGGGGGTTCCCTGATGTGGAATCTCAAACGTTAATGGATATACAGATGCATGTGTATATGTGTTTGTGTGTGTGTGTGTGTGTGTGTGTGTGTGTGTGTGTGTGTGTGTGTGTGTGTGTGTATGTATGTATGTATGTATGTATATATATATATATATATATATATACATACATACAAATATATATATAGAGGCAACTCCACTCCTCAAGGGCCCCCAAAAGGTCAGGTTTTCAGGATATCACTACTTCAGCATAGGTGGCTCAATCATTCCCTGCTTCAGCGTAGATGGCTCAATCAGTCCCTGTTTCAGCATAGGTGGCTCAATCAGTCCCTGCTTCAGCACAGGTGGCTCAATCAGTGGCTCAGTATTTGACTGAGCCACTGATTGAGCTACCTGAGCTGAAGCTGGGATATCCTGAAAGCCTGACCTGTTGGTGGCCCTTGAGGACTGCCGTTGCCCACCCCTGATACACACATGTCGTCTTTTCCTTGCCATGACAATCATATATACTTTATTGCTTTCAATTCCAGGGAAATACTGACCGTAAATCATTTTTGTGGAGGCTTTTAAACAGGAACTAATAGAAAACGCAGCTCAGTTCCCCGTGTCAGATGCTCGTGACCTTGAGCATGTCACTATATGACCTACACCCTACAAGGCAGTTTCCTAAACTCATGGACAACTGTGGGTCAGATTATACCCAGCCCCCCCCCCCTGTATTTCCTGCCATTCAGAGCGATTAATCAACCAGCTGAGAGAAGCAGGAGGGCCACCCCCACCCGCCCTCCCCAACAGCCGCTTCAGAGCAGAGCAGAGACAGGTGCTTCAGCCAGGCCCACAGCTGTAAGCCCATGTTTACTAAGCAGTGCGGGGCCCTAAAGCACATTCCAGCACTTGAATAGGTTGTAAAGCAGGGGTGGGCAACTCTGGTCCTCAAGGGCCACACAACAGGCCAGGTTTTCAGGATATCCCTGCTTCAGCACAGGTGGCTCAATCAGTGGCTCAGATTGAGCCACCCGTGCTGAAGCAGGGATATCCTGAAAACCTGGCCTGTTGGTGGCCCTTGAGGACCGGCATTGGCCCACCCCTGCCGCAGAGTGTCATGTCTTTTGGAAAAGGACTGCTTTGTATGCATGTGCCTGCATGGTCCGTTTCACTTACTACATCCAACATTTGTTTCCCTACAGATCACCGCCACCTCCCCATGTTCATCCTGAACACATATCAAAATCCTTCTGCAGTTTCTATTGTGACAAACTACTTCTGAACGTATCGTTCCCTTCTTCACTCCCAGAGAGATCCGTAATAACGTGCAGAACTATACTTAGTGCAATCCACCGTGACACTGCCTTCCTGCTGATTTAAAGTAGCAATCCGTGCCATTTTTTAACATAGGGCTGAAGCAGGGGATTTCTGGGGGTGAACCCTATTCATTTCAGCTCTGGGGTCCCCCTGCTTCTTGAGATACAGACCTCCGAAGGGGGCGCCGGTATCGCTGCAAAGTTTAATGTCCAGCGTCACGCGGGCCAATAGGAAGCTGCTACGGATGACATCACGGCTTCCTATTGGCCCCACAGGACAAGGGAGCTTTGAAAAGCGGCCATTATGTGAACCCTACTAGCCGCGCAGAATAACTACCGGCGCCCACTACGGAGGTGAGAATCTCCGGAAGCAGGGGGTCCATGGAGCTGAAATTAATGAGGTTCTGCTCCGAAGACCCCCTGCTTCAATCCTACAGTATGTTAAAAAATAATAATTGCCAGCTTGGATTGCCTCTTTTCTTTGATCTGCCACAAGCTAGGACAGGTACATCTGTGCTCCTGCGAGCGGTCCTCAGTTTGGGGTACATTTTCTGCATGCGGTTGGACACATATCTGTATTCATACGGCGCTTCCTGTCAGCCCTGGCACAGTGCCACGTGGTATTCTAGGGAAGTTGATGTTTTACTTGTGCTGATTACCAATTCTTCAAAGACTCATCGCTCACGGAATCCTTTACAGACAGATGATAGCTTGTCTCCCGCCACCGATAACAATGGAATTTGGAAACATTTGAGGACACTGACACTTCAGGACTCACTCACAGATCCGTTATGTGCTCAGAAGATGCACTCTGGGCTTGCCATGAAAGGCCTCTCAACCCAATGTCTTGTCCATTAAACTCTTGAAGTATTCATGGTCCATCAACTGTCTAGAAGCTACAAATGGAAAATAGCTTCGTGAAATTGGCGTGCCGGGAATTTGAAATGCCTTTGTTTGTTTCTCCTTATCTATCGGAGAACCATAGCAATGAAAAAAAAAAACCCCTCTCTCCATGAAGAGGAAAAAATCTACAGATAAATGGACCACAGTCATGCCGACCAGATAACCATTTCAACATGATTGCATCCTGCTTATTTTCATAAAGGTTAGAGATCAGAGCTTTTAATGGTCTTCAATAATCTTACTTACCTAGAACAAAAGTGTGATGGTACAAGGAGGAACAAAGTATCACATTTTGTTGCAAACATACACTTTTACTTTTTTTAATTAAAAATAAAAATAATTATAATAAAATAAAGGGTCTCTTCTTTGCTATTTGTAATGCATAGATGTAGCATTAAATTAAGGTATGACATACTGATAAAGTTAGGCTCTAAAACTGGGATTAGAACCATCACTTTATAAATAGCACGGTGACCAATAATGGCTCATCAACTGGGACCAATTACTAAACTCCCTCCCCGTTCCTTAAGCACTAAGCAGTTACTTGTAAGCTCTTCTGCCAGCAATATAAGGCAAATGTTAGATGCACCATGCACAGCTCCATGTACCCATTGGGATAGTTCATTAAAATCATTCATAAAGTCCAAGTTGTTAGCACAGTGTTTTCTGTGTTCAGAAATGTAGACATGCTGCTTTACGTTAAAGGAGCAATGCAAGCATTATCCTACATGTGTTTTTTGTTTTGTTTTAAATAAATCAGTTCTGTAGTAATAGATAATACTCTTTTGTAAGCTTGTATTGTAAGCTCATTGGAGCATGGACTCCTCTTCCTAAATGTTAATTTTTATGTCTGAAGCACTTATTCCCACATTCTGTTATTTGTATTATTTGTTATTTATATGATTGTCAGGTGTATTACTACTGTGAAGCGCTATGTACATTAATGGCGTTATATAAATAAAGACATACATACATATAATACTTACTATATTTTTTTAATTCAACTCAATGCCATTTGTAATGAGTTTTAATATACTGAACATCCTTTGATTTCTATACCAGGCTTTATCCCACCTCCCCAGCAGTTCTAACACTGTCTGTGATCATTTGTTGCCAATATTCCCAGCAGTGTGAGCTGCAAACGGTAACAATAGATAATGTTACCTTAGTAATGTAAGAATATATTGCAACTGCTGTGTTATACTGATTGAAGGATGGATTGAAATTCAAAGGCGGCCATTTAGTTAACCCTGGGAAGTAGGATCTTTGCTGATCGATCACGGGAGAACAAATCAATCAACAGCTCAGGTAATTAGCTTTCAATAAAGGTAATTCAAAGGTTGCATATATTAAAACAATTAAAACTATATATATATATATATATATATATATATATATAATTTTTTGTAAGTGCCGCACAGACTGCTTCTTTAACATCATAACGTGCAGATCACAATAGAGCTACAAAGTATCAGGTTAGGATGAAAACCTTTATTTAACTCCTTCTGTGCTGTGGTGGGCAGCAACCCAACACTAAAAAGGGTTAACGGCTTCCAATGTGCAGTTTCTATTTTCCCGTCTAATCTAATCAGCCAAACAAGTCTAATGAATTCCGGCATGTGATTCGCACGCCCTATAGGAGCCGACTCGTTACTTAATGCAAAGGTGTTCTCCAAATAACGAGTCTCATTATCATTCTCGCACATTTCAATAGTCTGGGCAGTAACTAGTGAACAGGGCCCTGCTGTGTCTTCTTTTTATACTTAATGTGGGTGAGGTCCCCCCCATATAAACGTGACAGGGAGTCTGGATACCCCCAAAGCAGAAACGGTATTCATCTATTAATTGCCAGAGGTGCCAACATACATTGCAAAGTTTCCTCAATCTCCTTTACAGGTTACCCTACCCGACTGGACATCAACTCCCATTGAATTGAATGAGAGTTAAGACCTGTTCGAGGGTATTAAGCCCACTAAGGGTCTTGATCAGTGGTGGATAGGCTAAGTAGGCTAGAGCAGCAATTTTTTAGGGAGGGGTAGGGGTGCCAATTTTTGGAGCGGGCAATTTGTGTATGTGTCTTACCTTTTCCGTAACAGGCCCCCTCCTGTAGCTTCACATGCTGCAGCGTCACATGCTGCCGGGATGACCGTTGCCATGACAACGCGGCGTCACATGATGCCAAGACACCGCGTTGTCATGACATGTGACACCGTGACATGACAATGTGGCGGTGTGACATCATACGCTGAGGAGGAGGCCCTCCTGCCCGCCCCCCCCCCCAGCCTACAGGTGGCACAAAGCAAAATCTACCAATGGTCTTGATGAGTGACCCCACAGTTTGGGAGATCTCCTGGTTCTGATGCCCAAAAACAAGGAGAGGACAGAGGTGGCCATTTTCGTGGGATCAATTGCTTCTTTAATTTAAGACACAAGTCTAACAGAACATTATATTTACAGTCTACAGCTATTATAGAAGGAGAACTTGCTGCTAATCACTGTGAAAGCTTCTTCCGAGTCCACTTCTCTCTACATTCAGATGGCAATCTTCTGTCCCCTTTCCCAAACCACATCCCAAGCCCGGTGCAAGAGGTTATAAAACTTACCACGACGTATCATGTTTCCTCTTTGTGGCGCCCAAGACGGAGCAGGAAGAAAATGAGAGACTTTGTGAACTTTCAGGAAATGGACAGACCGAAAGGAAAGCGGAAACAGGCTGACGGACGGAGTGATGAGTCTCACTGCAGAGGAAAGGGGTTTTATTTTTTGTAATCTCTCACATTTCTTTCAGGTAATGATCCTGGTGATTTTTAGGCTTGGAAATGTTCCCCTGATTGGCCTTTTCTGGTTAACTCTTTATTTACGTGACCCAAGTAATTTAACCCTTTTTGCTCCCAGAAGTATTGATTCAATTACCTAAAAAGGTTTATAGGCTCAAGGCAAGGCTATACGAAATGAGCGGGAATGTTCTATGTAGGGTGGGGATGTGCTGCAGGTTATTGCTGGGGGGAGACAGGGCTAGAATAACTAACCCACTTAAAAGACCATTAGTGCCATGCTGCATAGTTCCCCCAAACTCACAAAAACACTCAATAAAGAAAACGTGGAAAATAAAATAATTGAGAAGCTGCTTCTTTCTCTTAAAGCTGTAATCCTTTTATAAAATAAATCAGTTCTGTACTATGAGAAAATACTTGTGGCATTTTTTTTCTTGTTTATTTGAAGTATACTTGAAAAAAAATATGATTTTCGGGGGATTGCTGCACTTTAAAGCTACAAACCAAGCAGTAACTTACATGTTTTTTTTTTTAAATAAATCAGTTCTGAACTATAAGAAAATACTTGTAGCATTGTTTTAAAAAACAACTCTGAATTATATTTTTAATGTATTACAGTGTAACAAGCATTTTTTGTTTCTATAGCAACCATTTACAAAGTCACATCCCCTTCCTCTTCTGAAACAGGCTCTGGTACACCTCTTCTTGAGCCCTGCCCTCTCTCTAGCAGTGCACCAATTGTATCTAGTGACTGCTTGGTCACATGATCTTCCCCACAGAACTTTGCATCATTGGAACTGTTCTGCTGCACTGACATTTAGTGAACCCCCGAGCCGAATCTTCACCGATCGATCACAGGAGAACGGATCGATCGGCAACTTAGCTAATTACTTATCATTGTGTGGAATGTATTGATGTGATGCACATATTAAAGGGGAAAAAATTCAATAAAACGTCAACTTGGATGCTTTAAACAATAAAGATGTTGCCATATATGGGAGGTATGTACAGTATGTACAGTGTGTATATCCTCATTTGTATAGTGCCATCCATGTAGATGGCGAAGGAATAGACACAACAAAATAACACGAGACGTAATACATCATGGGAATAAGCACTTCAAGCAAGTAAACATCAGGAAAAGAAGTCCCTGCCCCGAAGAGCTTACAATCTAAGTGGTAGGTAATCAGACCTTACAGAGACAGTAGGATGCAGTAGGACAAGGGGACAGTGGGCATCAGAGAGGCTGCACTGCACTGAGATTCCTCAACGTATTTAGCAATGATTACATTTTGGGATACAATACAGCAGGGGTTCTAAACTCCAGTCCGCAAGGCCCTGCAACAGGTCGAATTTTCAGGATATCCCTGTTTCCGCACAGGTGGCTCAATCAGACAATGCTTCAGCACAGGTGGCTCAATCAGTGGCTCTGTCTTCGACTGAGCCATTGATTGAGCCACCTTCGCTGAAGCAGGGCTATCCTGAAAACCTGACCTGTTGGGAGGTCTTGAGGACTGGAGTTGAGCCCCCCAGCAAAGGGGTTAAACACGCATACTCATTTATATTTCAGTGTATTTATTCTGCCTCCATGATGCCCACGCATGTACTGTAGCAGGTCAGGTTTCTTTCCACTTCGCTGTTAAATACAAACATTGGGTGAAAAATGCATTTGCTAAAATGAATCTGGGAATGGTATGTACAGGAGATACACAAAGTGCTGTGGCAGTGTCAGAAACTGCTGCCCTTGAAGCTTTTAAGAATATGAATATTATGTTTTATTTATTTTCTTTGCGTAGCTTTTAGTCTAAGTAGGACTAGGATGGATGCTTTATCATAATTCTGTTTAATGACCAGAAAGCACAAACACTCATAAAAGGGACTGCATATCCTCTGACCCAGGGTACAAAATGTGGGTTGTCTTATTATGTCCCACTTGGGCTGCCGTACATATCCAAAGATGGCCTATTGAGCCATGGAGATATTTGCAATGGTGTGATGCCTGGGACCGATGTAGATACATGTGACAAGCAACAATGCTGACTTCCGTGTCATCACATATATGTGTGGGGCTATGGAAGAGTTTATTTGCACACATTACTTAGTGTGTCAATCCTTCTGTATGACACATATTAACACTTTGATACATCAAGAAAAGACATTATGGAACTAGAGAGAGTGCAGAGAAGAGCCACCAAATTAATAAAGGGGATGGACAATATCATTTATAAGGAGAGGCTAGCTAAATTAGATTTATTTACATTAGAAAAGAGGTGTCAACACTTAGCAACGGCCACCAGGTGTGAGATCGCAGCATTGTGGAAGCAACCGGAGGTACCAATTTTACCCAAAATCAGGAACAGAATCTGGTGTGTGTGCCGGATGGAACAATTGACGAGTCTGGTCAATGACTCCGGCTCAAATTTTCTAAAAGTCTGGTCGCCCTGGTTGGCCCAGACAGACATCCCGGGGGTAGATATTACCACAATTTTGCAATGATAGTTATAAATGCGTTCTCCGTTGACCAAATGGATTCTTGACTACACAGCGACCAGGAAACCCTGAGGTATAGGGGAGCTCAATGAAGAAGGGCCACTCCTAGCGGCTGAGTCGTAGACCCGGCAATCTAGTATAAGCAAGTTACCAGTAGAGAGGAAGATGAAGTGAGCCGTATCCGCCCATCAGTGAACGAGCGTCCCCCTCCCCGCCCCTCCCCCCATCCCGTCACCCTGACGTCACGTCTGTCGGTTTGTTAAGTCTGTCACATGTGTCCCGTTCAGTGTTTGGAAACAAGGAAATGGTGAAGTTACAAAAGCAAATGGATTGTGTTATAATGTATGCACCAATAAACCTAATAAAATTATAGTTATAAAAAAAAAAAAAGGCGTCTATATACGAATACATTCAGGGACAATACAAGGAGCTTTCAAATGAACTATTCATCCCAAGGGCAGTACAAAGGACTCGGGGGCATCCCTTTAGGTTGGAGGAAAGGAGATTTCACCAGCAACAAAGGAAAGGGTTCTTTACAGTAAGGGCAGTTAAAATGTGGAATTCATTACCCATGGAGACTGTGATAGAAGATACAATAGATTTGTTAAAAAAAAGGTTGGACATCTTTTTAGAAAGGAAAGGTATACAGGGATATACCAAATAAGTATACATGGGAAGGATGTTGATCCAGGGATTAATCATATTGCCAATTCTTGGAGTCAGGAAGGAATTTATTTTTCCCCTTATGAGATATCATTGGATGATGTGACTCTGGGGTTTTTTGTTTGCCTTCCTCTGGATCAATAAGTAAGTATAGATATAGGATAAAGTATCTGTTGTCTAAATGTAACATAGGTTGAACTTGATGGATGTACGTCTTTTTTCAACCTCATCTACTATGTAACTATGTAACCAAGTGATTCAAATCACAAGGCACAATGCCAAGTGTCCCATTGAATTCTCATGCTTCTACAAAGCCAGTAGATGCAAGTTTGAAGAGTTACTCGTTTTAATTTCTGCCACGCTACAGAAACAGGGTTAATCATGGACTGTAATTGCATCTCTATCTGCTTTCCGATGATTATACCATCTGGCTTCTTTTTTACTTGGACAATTAGCAAAAAAAAAAAAAAAAAGAGTAGATAGACTTGTTGGAAATGTAAGTAGAACCTGTTTCATCAACGTGCGCGAACAATGGCAGAGTAATTACCGCAATATTCATCAGTCGAGGGCCCAGTGGGAGAAAGAAAACGGATGTATGTTATGCTTGCTAGTCATTGAATAGACAAAGTCTGAGGCTTGGCTCTCCCCAAGGGCGACCGTTCTAGTGAATGTATATTGGTTCGGAATCCTGTATTTCAGCATCGTATTTAATTCACGTGAGCTTTTCCATTCAATGCACATATGGAGCCCTTTTAACTCAAGTTCATGCTGTCTGTTTGCTCTTTGCAAAGAATGAATTGTATTCACTTCCTATTCTATATCACTGTTAGGGTGGCCAGGTGGCTTCTCCAAAACTACTGGACACAATAGTGAAAGGTACGACGCGCTTGACACACACACACACACATCTCTCTCTAACCCCATGCAGTTTCCTCCTCTCTTTGGCCCCACCCCCAGGCTCCTGATACCTCCTCCTGATTGGCTGCTGCTGGGTAATGTAGCCAATTAGGATGTAAGAAGCTGCCCAGCCCCCTAGAAGCAGCCCTGCTCAGCGAAATCCTGCGGCCCCCCAAGCCGGTCAGGTTACTATAACCAGAGACGTAACACCGGACACACACACACATGTCCAGTATTACCTCTCATTTTTTACTGGACAGAGTGTCCAAATACAGGACAGTCCGGTTCAATACTGGACACCTGGCATACCCTAAATTATTCACTATACCATTTAGATTTCTGGCCTCAGCTTCAAGCTACCACATTTCTGTCCTGCTGAGCCATGCAATATGGGGGAAGTAGCAGCTCAGCGAGTAAAGACAGAGACTGTAAACAATGACACTGGGGCTTATGCAGAGAGGTACTGCTTAAATTCGCCACAGGATTGGAATTTATTATTGTGGTATGCAGGGAACTCCGGTAGCGCGGTGTGCAGGAAATGGCTAATTAGGCGAGTTTCACGGCAAGTGAAACTCGCCATTCTGAGCCGCGCGGTATTAGCCCACAATACGGCCAACTTTAGTTGGCGGGCAAAATTTCCACTAAACGCACCATTTAGTAGCTCCGATTGGCGCGTTCATGCGCATCGGAGCTACTGGAATCCTGCGTGTTTTCGCATTGGCGAGATCACGCTTCTCGCAACACGTATGCCGAATTTAAATTGTCCCGCCAAGTTCTCGCCACTATCTGTTTGAAAGCGGACAGTTTCGGCGCAAACCTGCCTAATTATACCTTACCGTACCTCTCTGCATAAGCCCCACAGAGTGTGTAGCAGGGGACCCTGGTTCAATTCCTGGTGTCAGCTCCTTGTGATCTTGGGCGAGTCACTTTATCTCCCTGTGCCTCAGGCACCAAAATCATAGAGTGTGAACTCATCTGGGCAGGGACTGTGTCTGTAATATTCCTATGTGCTGTGTACCACGCTATACTATAATTGTAACGTGGTGTGAGTCCCATTGGGAAAAAGGTGCTATATGAAATAAAGTTATTATAATATATCAGAGTTAAAGTAGGTAAATTTCATGTGTAATACTTTATTTAAAAGAAATCTATTTGGGGAATTTAACAAGGGGTTTTACGCTCTCATTGACTGCTTTGTGCATTTCTACAGACCTGGTCAAACCATGAGTTTGGACAGCATTTGACAATGAAACCCTTAACTTAGCAGTGGAAGAGTTAATACTTTTGACTACACAGATGGGAGAAGAGAAAACCTGTAAGAAACCAAGCCAATAAGAACCACATTTCCGCCTCGTCACGTAATTCTGTTCCAGGAAGCGTAGAAATGGGGTCAGAATAAAATATAAATCATGGGTAATCGAATTAGTTAACAGTGAAACAAGTTGGGGTAATAACTTGATATGGTATCCTAGCCTTGGGATTCGATAATTTAATTGCGCAGACAGACACAGGAGGACAAATTCACTCCACGAGCTTTAAAGAGTGAACACTCTTGCTATTCACAGTCCTAATCTGATCATTCTGTAAGGGAACTCTGCAGCTAAACAGTACGGTGAAAAAATGTCATTTTAATCTGCATAAATTAATATTGGATTTACATAAATTATGCTTCCAATGGAGCATCCTTAAAAGATCTTGGTTATCTTTTTGCAGCAACAATTAAAAGCATCCCTCCACGCTTCTTATAGATAATTGAGTTTGTTTTTATTTATTCGTTCGTTCTCTTTAGAACTTGGCTCATCTCCTCCTCCAGGTAAGACAAGGGTGGCCAATTTCAGTTTTTGATGGCCACCAACAGGTCAGGTTTTCAGAATAACCCTGCTTCAGCACAGGTGGCTCAATCAGAGGCTCAGTCAAGGACTGAGCCTCTGATTGAGTCACCTATGCTGAAGCTGGGACTGATTGAGCCACCTGTGCTGAAGCTGGGACTGTGGTGAAGCAGGGATATCCTGAAAAACCTGACCTGTTAGTGTCCCTTGAGGACTGGAGCTGCCCACCCCTGAGGTATGATGAAATGCTTCACATTTTCTTCAAGGTTTCAGGTCCCTTTGCAGCTAAACAGGAGAAAGCATGCCTACTCTGGCCGTGAATGGGTTAAAAGGCGATGACAAGAAGTTTCTGTGGAACGATCAGAACTATCTTAGCAGCTGCAGTATAAAGGCGCTTCCTTGTGGTGGAGAAGACTTTAGTCCTTCGACCCAGGGAAGCGGTTTAAAAGTGTATCGAATGGGGACTCTAGTGGTGGTTCAAAGTTCTAGAAGGCGTATTGGTCCATGAGAAGTGTAGATCCTTTCTCCCATTCTTTGTAGAGAGCTCATGCAGCTTGGCGGAGGCATAGCTCTTAATTTTTTTTTCCGTTTAAGCGCTCACGGGAGCGCAGGGCCGGTCACGTGAGTGGTTCACCCAATGAGGGCGAACCAGCTACGTGACGTCACTGGCCCGCCCCCCGACACGCCCCCGGACGGCGTGCGAACTAAGATCAGGGAAAGCACCCGCTTTCCCTCCGCCTCCGCACGCCTCCGCACGGCTGCAGTCTCTATGGACTCAGCCTAAGGCTAGTTCTATACAGCCGGGGCGTGCTATGCCGTGCGCGCGCACGGCAGTTATAGATGTCTGAGGTCAGCCAGCCCTTCTATACAAGGGCCGCGCGCGCACGGCAGGGAGCGGGGAGCCGGGAGACAGCGGCGAAGACGGTGGGAAGGATGATTTCGTGCAGCTACCAGCGCTCAAATGTATGTGTGTTTATGTATGTGTGGGGGTGTGTGTGTGTGTGTGTGTGTGTGTATGTGTGGGGGTGGGGGTGTGTGTGTGTGTGTGTGTGTGTATGTGTGTGTGTGTGTGTGTGTGTGTGTATGTATGTATGTATGTATGTGTGTGTATGTATGTGTGGGTGTGTGTGTGTGTGTGTGTGTATGTGTGGGGGTGTGTGTGTGTGTGTGTATGTATGTATGTATGTGTGTGTGTGCATACGTGCGTGCGTGCGTGTGTGTGTGCGTGTGTGTGTCAATGCGTGCACAAATAAAACATTTTTTATTTATTCAATTTTTTTTTGTTTAAAAAAATCTTATTTACACCATTATTTCACTCACACAATCTATACACACACACACATATACACACACACACACACATACACAGTACCTGTCGCTCCTGGAGCGCTGAGATTCTATACAAATAAAAAGCATGCGGCACATGCACACGGGTTCGCACGGCTGCAACCAGTATAGAACGGCCCTAAAATGGTGATTCAGCCTATGCCGTGCTGCAGCAGCAGAGGAGCTGAGAAACCAGTCTAAGAAGGTACAGAACACTGCTCGTTGGCCGGTAAAGTTTGCCCACAGACCCCACTGTACCGGTTGGGAGGTCAGAGAATGTAATATATCAAGACATTTTCTAGCCACATCTTTATTCAATGGAACGGGCGCCCTTGTAAACGTGAGGAAGAGACCTGTGATGTTTCAAAAGCTCATTTGAACTTTGAAGAACTCACATGAAAGTCCCCTAAAAGGCATTCATTCTGTGCAACAAAAACCCAGAAACAAAATAAAACAAAACTCTATTTCAGTGTCTGGGAACCATGCCAAGTTTAGGTCTGACCTAAATAATGTGGTGTTTTTGGCCTGGATAATTTCCCTCTTCCTTCCTCTCCTTCCAAAGCCTTATATCAGTGTCTGAGAGGAGGGACGCCAAGAATCCAATATCACCACGTTCTTAGCAGATAACGCAGCGTTAACGTAACCAATACTAATGAGCTCTAGTACAGCCGTTATATTGTTGCATATAATCGCGTGGATGCAGCGTAGACTCAGGGAAAACATAACGTCTGTTTCTGTTTGTGAGGTAATATCTCTTTATTCGCTCTGGTTTAAAGGGATAATCCAAGCCGTTTTCATTTTTTAATCCAGGATTGAAGAAGGGGGTCTCCGGAACTGAACCCCATTCTTTTAAACTCCAGGGACCCCCTGCTTTACGGAGATACTTGCCTCCGTATGGGGTGCCGGTAGCATCCAGGGTTCACGTTATGGCCGCTTTTCAAAGCTCCCGCTCCCTATGGGCCAATAGGAAGCCGTGACATCACCAGATATTGGCCCATGTGACCCGGGAGCTTTAAACTGCAGCAAACAGCTGAGAGATACCGGCGCCCCCTTTGGAGGTAAGTAACTTCGGAAGCAAGGGGTTCCCGGAGCAGAAATTTATGGGGGTTCAGCTGCAGAGACCCCCTGCTTCAATCCTATATAAAAAAAAATACCATATATATTATTTTTTTTAAAGCGGGAATTGCTCCTTTAATGAATTTAGTCCTGAGATCATCCCACGGCCATTTCATTGCCCATGTAAAATAATGACAAAGCAGCTCAAATTATACGAACCAATTAAAGGTAATAAATATTAGAGGATCCATAAGCCTCACCGGTGCAGTGTACAAGCGCGGTTGTTAATGAGGACTTTTATTGCCTTTCATTGTAATGATGTAATCTGCTAGTATATTACACAGCCCTGTATGGAAAGATTGATTCAAACAGGGGACTGAAGATAAAAGCAGCGCCAATCACCAGAGAGCGTTCCGCTAATTTGCAGATGAAATCTGAAACACAAAGCAAAGTATTCAGCTGTGAGCGGAATCCAGGAAAGGGATAATGGAATATGACAGGAAAAGGATACCTTCTCTAAAACAAAATGTACCGCTTGTATTTCTAACTGTGAATTAGGAAGAAATAGGAGTCAGAGGGAGGTGTTTGTGTCACTGCTGCTAGAATCACTTTACTCTCTCCTAAACCTGTCTCAGCGTCTCTCCTGCTCAAATCCCTCTCCTGGCTTCCTATTTAATCCGTATCACACACAATTCTCCTCCTCACTTATAGGGCTTTATATTCTTCTGCCCCTCCTTACTTCTCCCCTAATCTCTCACTATACCCTCCTCTGCCCCTCCATACATCTCAGTGAAAAAGGGGACTAGGGCGCTCCAAAAAGATCACTCAGAAATACTGCACCGACACACTTTATTCGAGCAAATACCCGGTATGTACCTGGCAGATACCTGGAATGCGCCGCTCCTCACCTCTGACAAGCCCCGTTGCATTTGCCTTCCCAGCCTGGGTTCATGCCTGGCTGACGGGCGGCTGATCTGTTAAATGATAATGATTAGGATTTAATAGGCTGCAATGCTTCGCGTGTCTACCAGATGGCATAAATTCATGAATTGTAATGCAGTATATATATATGTAGTGTGCAGTATTGCAGCCAACGGGAATAAAATGCTTCAATCCCTGCCGGAAAATAACTCAATGCACTCGGGCAGAAAACAGTCACAAACCTCAATACACCCGGGTATACCCGAATTCGTGGGACTAGCCGAGCTCGAATAAAGTGTGTCGCCAGTGTATACTAAAATGTGTCTGATGTATAGGCACATAGGATGGGGCACACAATAAAACAATGAAACAAATAAAAAATTATATTATATACTGGCCCGTCGAGAATTATGCAGCTCTACCCGAGAGGGTTCGTCCCAGCGATCCTCAGAGAATATTGGAAGGAGGAGTAGGGGAGCGCAAGATAGAACAACAAGAAAAAGAAACAATAATAAATAAATAAAACAATGAATCCCAATTAGTACACAGACCAATTGACTCAATAACACAGGGAACTTGCCACCCAAATAAGGGGGAATAAGTAGAAGTGGTGGGGGAATACACCAAATAGAAATAAAATGGGGACTCACACGGCCATGTGTGAATCTATGCCGCACATGGTATCTTTAACACAGATGTGCTGGCATCGCGTCTCTCTGGTGAAGTGCTGGGAGTAGACTCCTCCGAGACGCACCCGATAGTAATAGGATGAGAAGTGCCCAGGTGGTCAGCAGGAGCCAAACATGTGAACGTTGCCAGAACAACGCGTTTCGTATCAGAGGATACTTTGTCAGGTCCGGCAAGCATCCTGTGATACGAAACGCGTTGTTCGGGCAAGGTTCACATGTTTGGCTCCTGCTGACCACCGTAGAGCGTCGTCGTCACTATTCTCCAGTTCTGCAGACCGGACGCGGTCTCCAGAGGAGCTTCTTAGTGAGGCGCAGCCCGGAGCAGCTCTGGAGCACTGCAGTTTTTCTATATGTGATTGCTTTGCTGTTTGCTATTGTTATTTTATTAAAGCTGATTTTTAACCTTCAAACCTGGGCACTTCTCATCCTATTACTATCGGGTGCGTCTCGGAGGAGTCTACTCCCAGCACTTCACCAGAGAGACGCGATGCCAGCACATCTGTGTTAGAGATACCATGTGCAGCACACATTCACACATGGCCGTGTGAGTCCCCATTTTATTTCTATTTGGTGTATTCCCCCACCACTTCTACTTATTCCCCCTTATTTGGGTGGCAAGTTCCCTGTGTTATTGAGTCAATTGGTCTGTGTACTAATTGGGATTCATTGTTTTATTTATTTATTATTGTTTCTTTTTTCTTTTTCTTGTTCTATCTTGCACTCCCCTACTCCTTCCTCCATACATCTCACCCTAATACTGTATCTCACTATATCCTCCTCTGTCCCTCCTTACTTTCCCCCTAATATCTCACTATACACTGCTCTGCCCCTCCATACATCTCACTATACCCTCTTCAGCCCCTCCTTACATCTCAGACCTAATTTCTCGCTATACACCTGCCTGACTCTTGTGTTCTGCTCAACAATGTCTTCTGTCTCCCCCTTTTGTAACTAAAGCCCTCTCCCGCCTTAAACCTTTCTCACTCACTGCACCACACCTCTGGAATACCCTGCCCCTCAATATCTGATTGACATATTATTTTGTCCCGTGTATTAGTCTTGTGAAGTGCTACTGCTGCGACACACTTTATTCGAGCAAATACCCAGTATGTACCTGGCAGATACCTGGAATGCGCCGCTCCTCACCTCTGACAAGCCGTTGCGTTTGCCTTCCCAGCCTGGGTTCATGCCTGGCTGACGGGCGGCTGATCTGTTAAATGATAATGATTAGGATTTAATAGGCTGCAATGCTTCGCGTGTCTACCAGATGGCATAAATTCATGAATTGTAATGCAGTATATATATATATACTGTGCAGTATTGCAGCCAGCGGGAATAAAATGCTTCAATCCCTGCATGGAAAATACCTCAATGCACTCGGGCAGAAAACAGTCACAAACCTCAATACACCCGGGTAAACCCGAATTCGTGGGACTAGCCGAGCTCGAATAAAGTGTGTCGCCAGTGTATGTACATGATGGCGTGATACAAATAAAGATATTCATACGTATATTGTATTCAGGGCCGGCGCAAGGGTTTCATGCGCCATAGGCGAAACTTAAAATTTCGGCCCCTCAAAAAATAAACAGTGGCGTAGCCAACGGGGCTGCAAGGAGTGCGACTGCACCCCAGCGGGACGCCAAATAAAAATAATAGGGCGCCAAAATACCGGACAAAAAAAAGAAAAATAATTAAAAAAAAGATAAATAACAAATAATAAGAGGAAAAATAATAATTATTATTTATGTGCCCCTAGGTCCTTTGCGCCCTAGACGACCGCCTAGGTTTGCCTAATGGACGGGCCGGCCCTGAGATTAACCCTTATACATTTTTATATGAATAAGCTGAAGACCATCCTAGCCCCTGTTACTAGTTTTAAATACATGGGCATATGGTTTGACTCCCATTTGTACATTGATACCCTGACATCCAAAACCTATGCCAAACTAGGTGTATTTTATAAGAGCAAATCCTCCCCAAGTCTGCTGGTCAGAAAGCGTATCGCACAGCAGATGCTAATGCCAATTATAGACTACGGGGACATAGTATGTGGCACAGCACCCCAAACCCACCTTAGCAAACTCAACACCCTCTACAATTCAATATGCCGTTTTGTCCTCCAATGCAACTACTGCGAAATGCTCAAAGAACTAGATTGGTCATCACTTGAGTCTAGGCGCAAAGTTCATCTTTCCTGTCTTGCCGTCAAATACTTTCTGGGCAAGCTACCCAGCTATCTGAACAAGCTCCTCACCCCTACCACATACAGCACTTATCACCTGAAATCTGTCTCCAAAAGACTGTTCATGGTCCCACGGTTCAACAAAGTATCCGGCAGCTCCTCCTTCTCTTACTGTGCACCCCAAAACTGGAACAGTCTGCCAGAGACTCTCACAGCCGCCACCAGACTAAGTTCTTTCAAAACGAAAGCCGTCTCACATTTAAATCTGGTCTGTAACTGTTACATACGCCTATAACATATATTATCTCTTACTGTGCATGCAATGTCTTGTATATAATATAGAACCCTGTTCACTTAATGTAACTGTATTTGTCATCATAACTCTGTGCCCAGGACATACTTGAAAAAGAGAGGTAATTCAATGTATTACTTCCTGGTAAAACATGTTATAAATCAATAAATATATTATCTTGGTGGTGAATGGGATAAAAGTGGGTATAATTTAAGCAACACGTGTCATTTTGTTACCCCTTCACTCGTGGAATCAAGCTTCTACCAAAATAATGCATGTGATGGTTCCCACGCTCTTCCCAGTGCCTTATTGCATTATTATGATGAAAACGTGAATGGAATTGGTCAAAGTTGGCCATGTAATGACATTATTGGAGCTTGTTCAATAGTATCTGGCACCGGATACACAGCACAGTAATACGTGACAGCACTGTGGGCGGAACTACCATTGGTACAGCAGATACAAGGCACTGAGCCCGCAACCCTAAGGGACCAACTGCACATGGCACAGGATGAGGTAGCAAGACTTTTATGCATCAGCACTGCCCCCCTAGGGGCACACAAATATTCTTGCACCAGGACCTAGTTCCGCCTCTGTGACAGCATGGGTTCCAACTGAGCAGGTGCTGTACCTGTTTCTGTATGCCCTGTATCTATGAAATGCAGCGGTACCTTTTGAACCTATTTCTGCCAGTAGTCAAAGTTCTGAACCTTCAGCTAATTAAAGGGTCTAGGAGACAATGATCAGCTGGTTATAAGCCAATTTTTTATTTTTTGTATACTTTATTATTTTTCATGCCAAAAATGTTACATCATGTACCGTTTCCATATAAGCAGATACAACATCAAGTATAGGTATACCTCCATATCTAACAACTGTTATACCCAACATTAAATGATATATTAAATGATACAAAATTAAATCCTACACAGAACCAGAAAAGGCAGTGTTCATAGATATTGCTGTTAGTAAACTAACAGTACGGTGTCCTTTATATAACCTATATGCAAATCATTTCCCCATAAATGCCTATCTTAACCCCTTCATGACTGGCAGAGCACTTTTACTTATGTTTGCGCTTGTATATACATTGTTGCCCATGGTTATAGGCAACTTAACGTGCATGTTCCCAAAACACACATTTTATTGTTAATATAATCCTTGCATATAGTAAATTGCCCGCGTTACAATGTCTCCGTAGCAGGTGTCACTAGCCTGAAAGCTCCTCAATAACTCAATGTATAGTGCACCCTTTTTTAACGTTGCTAATGTTGGAGGGCCTGTGACCGGCACGAAAAGTGTTAAACATTAACAAATGAGACGGGAACAAGCACAGGGGGCACGAGTTATTTATTTTCCGTTTCGGAATGATCTGACGTATTAATCACGCCGGAAACTTTTGACACCTCGACGTGAAACAAAACAAAAAAAAAAGCCGCTCTGCTGGACTACAAAATGTAATTAAATGTCTTGCAAATAGCAGGTTAAGCAATCAAAGGCTTTCCCAGCAAATAAGAAGAATAAAATAGGTAGGCACAAATTCAGCGTCTGCTCACATGTTGCCAAAGAAGCCAGTGATTCACACCACTGAAGTTATTAATTATAATCAGAAAATGGAAACAATATTTACCATGGTAATACTTAAACTATGGAAGAATAAAAACAAGCATGGAACAGCAGGGGACTGTGGGATGAAATCCTGCCTGTTAATTGAATTGTTCTGCTTTAAGATTTCATTTAATCCTCGGCTAACAAACAGACGTGGCGCGCTTATTCCCGTGGAAGGTACTTGTAAATTAGCAGGTTACAGTGTCACTAACTCATTTAAATGTGGCACAAGGCAGAGCTAATCTGCAGTTATGGGAAGAGGAGAACGAGTGATTGACAGGTACAAAAGGATGGAGAGGAAGAGGAGGCGGTTTGTATATATTCAGGTCAGGTGGGAAGTAAAACGATTAGCTACCCGGCCTCAGACACTTACACCCTGCGTCTTCTCAAGCAAATCACTTAATCTCTCGTTCTTCACTTATCCACCTGCATTTGGCAAGAATGTATTCATTTCGAATTTGTTCTAACGCGTTCCTCACCAGGAACTCAGTATTAGAGTACGTGTAGGAACTTAAGGAGGACGCCCATACCAGATCTACAACCAGGATAATAGCAATGTTTTACAGGCACAGGTCCCTGCCCTGAAGAGCTTACAATCTATGTTTTTGGTGCCTGGGGCACAGGGAGATAAAGTGACTTGCCCAAGGTCACAAGGAGCCGACACCGGGAATTTAACTAGATTTCCAGGCTTCAAACTCGGTGCCTTTACTTACTCAGCCACTCCTTGTAATGATGTTACTCCTTGTAATGATGTTACTCCTTTATGGTTAAAGGTACGGTGCTGATCAGAGCATTACACACTTGATGTCAAGATCCCACACCAGTGATGGCTGCACAACGGTGAAAAAGTGCATTTGGAATCAAGACCCTCTGTAAATGAATAGATATACATGGCTGGCATCTGCTTCATGGTGTGAAAACCACTCTGGAAATGAAAAGCACTATATAAATACTATGTATTATAATACACTCTAGTTCACATGCACAGTATATCACTCATAGTGGGGAGTACGGATACAAACCTGCACTTTTCTATAAAAAATACATGTTTTAGTCCTAAATAACAGTCATTTTAGTCCTCTGAGGTCCCATTTACCACCAATATCAGACACATAACCTTTGACTCAGAAATGGGAAAGTACAGTGCACAGAGCGTCTGGGATGTCACAGATCTCCTTTTCATGAGTACGATCACAAAAAACACTGTGTGGGGCTATCGAGATGGCGGTTTAAATGTCCCGCGTCACGCAGGCCAATAGGAAGCCGTGACATCATCCCTTGCGGCTTCCTATTTGCCCGCTTGACCGGGACATTTAAACCTGCGGAGCTGCTACCGGCATCACCTACGGAGCTAAGTATCTCGGGAAGCAGGGGGTCCCCGGGGCTGAAATGAACGCGGTTCAGCTCCAGAGACCCCCTGCTTCAATCCTAGTTTTAAGTAGCACTGATGGCGGTGCAGTATTGTGTGTATGTTACTTTGGGTGTATAACATGCATGTTATAGTTTGTATATGTGTCCATGGTCATAGAATAAGATTAAAGCAGCCGCCCCAGAAGCCTGTATGAGTTTAACTCACAGGGCCGCCTGCAGAAATCTTGGGGCCTAGGACAAATGCAAGGAGCAGCTCACATGGGCCTGCCCGGAACTGGAGCCGCGGGCCGCGGAGGATGGTGGATGCCAGTAGGGGGGCGGGGGGAAGAGGAGAGGAAAGGATCCTAGTAGAGACTGAGGGGAGAGGAAGGATGCCGGGTGGTAGGGCCTGGCTGGGGGAGCCGAGGGGGCCTTGGGATGGTGGGGGGGCCTGTGGATGGTGGGGGGGCTGAGGAGCGTGGCTGGTGACTCGGGGAGAGTGTGGGTTTGGGCCCAGCTGCCCAGGCCCCTACTGCAGGCAGAGCAGCCATTTTTTTCCTGACACGGGCCCGGCGGCAGCCACGGGCGGCCGGGCTCCCTGAGTCAATGCTGGGAGACACCAATCCTGGCAGACCCACCCTGTTGGCGGCCCTGTTAAATCATAACATGTTAGTCTCTTGCCCCCTGTGTCTGGCCTGCACGTTAACACCCCCCTCCTCCCCCAATGCCTTTCTAGTCATGAAACACAATGTTCTTAATCTCTTGCTTTGTTTAGACTTCATTGGCTCTGGGAAGAGCTCCATTGTGAGCTACCGAACACTTCATTTACCAAATGTGTGTATCTCCTGAACCAAGCATCAGATTTTACCAACTGAGACAGCATTGGAAAGGGCACGAAGAATTCTAATAAAAGGGAATGAAAAGAAGAAGAAAAATGACAATTAAAAAATGGCTCTAGTGCCCCCTCATTTGTATACGTCCTGTGAATGTTGGTAAAGGATGCTGTACTATAAGCTCCTGGAGGGAGGAATCCATTGTCTGCCATATTCTGCTATGTGTTTATTCTGTATAATATGAAGAGTTGTTATTGAGAAGATACTCCCACCCCCCATTCGTTAAATGATTGCGAAGGAATGAAAGTGTTCTATGGATCTGCGGCGTGTTCCCCGGCGTCCCGTGCGTGGCCTTGTACTCCCTGTTATTCTACGCACCGGAGATGTCCTCGGGCAGCGCTGGGTAATTGTGGCAGTGAGTCTGAGTGCCACCTGCTGCTCCGCAATGAGCAGACTCTAATCAATGCACTCAATTTACTGATTGGAGGAATCAGTGACGGGAAGTACAGGAGGCATACAGAACAGCAAGGAGGCCAACTCCAGTCCTTAAGGGCCACCAAGAGGTAAGGTTTTAAGAATATCCCTGCTTCAGCACAGGTGGCTCAGTGATAGGTTGAACTTGAACTTCATCTACTATGCAATCAGTGGCTCAGTCTTTCGACTGCACCACCTATGCTGAAGCAGGGATATCCTTAAAATCTCACCTGTTGGTGGCCCTTGGGAACTGGAGTTGGCCACAGAATGGGACATTTGGTCGCGGCCGTTTCTCTGTGACCAAATGGTCACCGGTGTTCGGTTGCAGGCGGCCCCTCCACCGCAGCCAATCCGCCGCTGGAATCCCTGCCGCTGGCCGCTTCTAAGATACGTTTTATTACTGTTTAAGGCAGAGGTTACTTTAACGGGGTTTAGTTGTTAGGGTAAGGGGTTAATTTAAAGGTTTTTGTGGTTAGGGTAGGGGGTTAATTTAAAGGGTTTAGTGGTTAGGGTAGGGGGTTACTTTAAAGGGTTTAGTGGTTAGGGTAGGGGTTAATATAAGGGGTTTTAGGCTAAGGGTTTAGGGTGGATGGTTTTAGGGTAAAGGATTAGGGTAGGGGGTTTAGCACTTACCTTAGTGGTGAAGTGGTCGGCGGCGGACGGTGTCGGTGTGAGTTGTGGGGACACGCCAGGGCCCATTTTGTTGTGGTGGAACCATGTGGACAAAGTCCTAGACCGAGTTTGGCGTTACAGCGTTACAGAATTACAGCGTTACAGCATTACAGAATTGAAGCATTACAGCGTTACAGCATTACAGCATTACAGAATTGCAGCGTTACAGCGTTACAGCATCACAGCGTTACAGAATTACAGCGTTACAGCGTTACAGCGTTACAGCATCACAGCGTTACAGAATTACAGCGTTACAGCGTTACAGCGTTACAGCATCACAGCGTTACAGAATTACAGCGTTACAGCATTACAGCGTTACAGAATTGCAGCGTTACAGCATTACAGCGTTACAGAATTACAGCGTCACAGCATTACAGAATTGCAGCGTTACAGCATTACAGCGTTACAGAATTGCAGCGTTACAGCGTTACAGAATTGCAGCGTTACAGCGTTACAGAATTGCAGCGTTACAGAATTACAGCGTTACAGAATTGCAGCGTTACAGCATTACAGCGTTACAGAATTACAGCGTTACAGAATTACAGCGTTACAGAATTACAGCGTTACAGCGTTACAGCGTTACAGCGTCACAGCGTTACAGCGTTACAGAAATACAGTGTTACAGAATTACAGCATCACAGCGTTACAGCGTTACAGAATTACAGCGTTACAGCGTTACAGAATTGCAGCGTTACAGCGTTACAGCGTTACAGAATTGCAGCGTTACAGAATTGCAGCGTTAGAGCGTTACAGAATTACAGCGTTACAGCGTTACAGAATTGCAGCGTTACAGCGTTACAGAATTGCAGCGTTACAGCGTTACAGAATTGCAGCGTTACAGCATTACAGAATTGCAGCGTTACAGCATTACAGAATTGCAGCGTTACAGCATTACAGAATTGCAGCGTTACAGCATTACAGCGTTACAGCGTCACAGCGTTACAGAATTACAGCGTTACAGCATCACAGCGTTACAGAATTGCAGCGTTACAGCGTTACAGCGTTACAGAATTGCAGCGTTACACCGTTACAGCGTTACAGCGTTACAGAATTGCAGCGTTACAGCGTCACAGCGTTACAGAATTGCAGCGTTACAGAATTACAGCGTTACAGAATTGCAGTGTTACAGCGTTACAGCGTTACAGCGTTACAGAATTGCAGTGTTACAGAATTGCAGCATTACAGCATTACAGAATTGCAGTGTTACAGCATTACAGCGTTACAGAATTGCAGTGTTACAGCGTTACAGCGTTACAGAATTGCAGTGTTACAGCGTTACAGCATTACAGAATTACAGCGTTACAGCGTTACAGCGTTACAGCGTCACAGCGTTACAGAATTACAGCGTTACAGAATTGCAGCGTTACAGAATTGCAGTGTTACAGCGTTACAGCGTTACAGCATTACAGCGTTACAGAATTGCAGCGTTACAGAATTGCAGCGTTACAGAATTGCAGTGTTACAGCGTTACAGAATTGCAGTGTTACAGCGTTACAGCGTTACAGAATTACAGCGTTACAGAATTGCAGCGTTACAGAATTGCAGTGTTACAGCGTTACAGCGTTACTGCGATACAGAATTGCAGTGTTACAGCGTTACAGCGTTACAGCGTTACAGAATTGCAGTGTTACAGCGTTACAGCGTTACAGCGTTACAGCGTTACAGCGTTACAGAATTGCAGTGTTACAGAATTGCAGTGTTACAGCGTTACAGCGTTACAGAATTGCAGCGTTACAGAATTGCAGTGTTACAGCGTTACAGCGTTACAGAATTGCAGCGTTACAGAATTGCAGCGTTACAGAATTGCAGCGTTACAGAATTGCAGTGTTACAGCGTTACAGCGTTACAGCGTTACAGCGTTACAGAATTGCAGCGTTACAGAATTGCAGTGTTACAGCGTTACAGCATTACAGAATTACAGCGTTACAGAATTGCAGTGTTACAGCGTTACAGCGTTACAGCGTTACAGAATTGCAGTGTTACAGAATTGCAGTGTTACAGCGTTACAGCATTACAGAATTGCAGTGTTACAGCGTTACAGCGTTACATCGTTACAGAATTGCAGCGTTACAGAATTGCAGTGTTACAGTGTTACAGCGTTACAGAATTGCAGTGTTACAGCGTTACAGCGTTACAGCGTTACAGAATTGCAGCGTTACAGCGTTACAGCGTTACAGCGTTACAGAATTGCAGTGTTACAGCGTTACAGCGTTACAGCGTTACAGAATTGCAGTGTTACAGCGTTACAGCGTTACAGAATTGCAGCGTTACAGAATTGCAGCGTTACAGAATTGCAGTGTTACAGCGTTACAGAATTGCAGTGTTACAGCGTTACAGCGTTACAGCGTTACAGCGTTACAGAATTGCAGCGTTACAGAATTGCAGTGTTACAGCGTTACAGCGTTACAGAATTGCAGCGTTACAGCGTTACAGAATTGCAGCGTTACAGCGTTACAGAATTGCAGCGTTACAGCGTTACAGAATTGCAGTGTTACAGCGTTACAGCGTTACAGAATTGCAGCGTTACAGAATTGCAGTGTTACAGCGTTACAGCGTTACAGAATTGCAGCGTTACAGAATTGCAGCGTTACAGCGTTACAGAATTACAGCGTTACAGCTTTACAGAATTGCAGCGTTACAGCGTTACAGCGTTACAGAATTGCAGCGTTACAGAATTGCAGCGTTACAGCGTTACAGAATTGCAGTGTTACAGCGTTACAGCGTTACAGAATTGCAGTGTTACAGCGTTACAGAATTGCAGCGTTACAGCGTTACAGCGTTACAGCATTACAGCGTTACAGCGTTACAGAATTACAGAATTACAGCGTTACAGCGTTACAGCATTACAGCGTTACAGCATTACAGCGTTACAGAATTACAGCGTCACAGCATTACAGCGTTACAGAATTGCAGCGTTACAGCGTTACAGCGTTACAGCGTTACAGCATTACAGCGTTACAGAATTACAGCGTCACAGCATTACAGCGTTACAGCGTTACAGCGTTACAGCGTTACAGCATTACAGCGTTACAGAATTGCAGTGTTACAGCGTTACAGCGTTACAGCATTACAGCGTTACAGAATTGCAGCGTTACAGAATTGCAGCGTTACAGAATTGCAGTGTTACAGCGTTACAGAATTGCAGTGTTACAGCGTTACAGCGTTACAGCGTTACAGCGTTACAGAATTGCAGCGTTACAGAATTGCAGTGTTACAGCGTTACAGCGTTACAGAATTGCAGCGTTACAGCGTTACAGAATTGCAGCGTTACAGCGTTACAGAATTGCAGCGTTACAGCGTTACAGAATTGCAGCGTTACAGCGTTACAGAATTGCAGTGTTACAGCGTTACAGCGTTACAGAATTGCAGCGTTACAGAATTGCAGTGTTACAGCGTTACAGCGTTACAGCGTTACAGAATTGCAGCGTTACAGAATTGCAGCGTTACAGCGTTACAGCGTTACAGAATTGCAGCGTTACAGCGTTACAGCGTTACAGAATTGCAGCGTTACAGAATTGCAGCGTTACAGCGTTACAGAATTGCAGTGTTACAGCGTTACAGCGTTACAGAATTGCAGTGTTACAGCGTTACAGAATTGCAGCGTTACAGCGTTACAGCGTTACAGCATTACAGCGTTACAGCGTTACAGAATTACAGAATTACAGCGTTACAGCGTTACAGCATTACAGCATTACAGCGTTACAGAATTACAGCGTCACAGCATTACAGCGTTACAGAATTGCAGCGTTACAGCGTTACAGCGTTACAGCATTACAGCGTTACAGAATTACAGCGTCACAGCATTACAGCGTTACAGAATTGCAGCGTTACAGCGTTACAACGTTACAGCATTACAGCGTTACAGAATTACAGCGTCACAGCATTACAGCGTTACAGAATTACAGCGTCACAGCATTACAGCGTTACAGAATTGCAGCGTTACAGCATTACAGCGTTACAGAATTACAGCGTCACAGCATTACAGCGTTACAGAATTGCAGCGTTACAGCATTACAGCGTTACAGAATTACAGCGTTACAGCATTACAGCGTTACAGAATTACAGCGTCACAGCATTACAGCGTTACAGAATTGCAGCGTTACAGCATTACAGCGTTACAGAATTGCAGCGTTACAGCATTACAGCGTTACAGAATTGCAGCGTTACAGCATTACAGCGTTACAGAATTACAGCGTCACAGCATTACAGCGTTACAGAATTGCAGCGTTACAGCATTACAGCGTTACAGAATTACAGCGTCACAGCATTACAGCGTTACAGAATTACAGCGTCACAGCATTACAGCGTTACAGAATTACAGCGTCACAGCATTACAGCGTTACAGAATTGCAGCGTCACAGCATTACAGCGTTACAGAATTACAGCGTCACAGCATTACAGCGTTACAGAATTGCAGCGTTGCAGCATTACAGCGTTACAGAATTACAGCGTTACAGAATTACAGCGTTACAGCATTACAGCGTTACAGAATTACAGCGTCACAGCATTACAGCGTTACAGAATTGCAGCGTTACAGCATTACAGCGTTACAGCATTACAGCGTTACAGCGTTACAGCGTTACAGAATTACAGCGTCACAGCATTACAGCGTTACAGAATTGCAGCGTTACAGAATTACAGCGTTACAGCATTACAGCGTTACAGCGTTACAGAATTGCAGCGTTACAGCATTACAGCGTTACAGAATTACAGCGTCACAGCATTACAGCGTTACAGAATTACAGCGTCACAGCATTACAGCGTTACAGAATTGCAGCGTTACAGCATTACAGCGTTACAGAATTACAGCGTCACAGCATTACAGCGTTACAGAATTGCAGCGTTACAGCATTACAGCGTTACAGAATTACAGCGTTACAGCATTACAGCGTTACAGAATTACAGCGTCACAGCATTACAGCGTTACAGAATTGCAGCGTTACAGCATTACAGCGTTACAGAATTGCAGCGTTACAGCATTACAGCGTTACAGAATTACAGCGTCACAGCATTACAGCGTTACAGAATTGCAGCGTTACAGCATTACAGCGTTACAGAATTACAGCGTCACAGCATTACAGCGTTACAGAATTACAGCGTCACAGCATTACAGCGTTACAGAATTACAGCGTCACAGCATTACAGCGTTACAGAATTGCAGCGTCACAGCATTACAGCGTTACAGAATTACAGCGTCACAGCATTACAGCGTTACAGAATTGCAGCGTTACAGCATTACAGCGTTACAGAATTACAGCGTTACAGAATTACAGCGTTACAGCATTACAGCGTTACAGAATTACAGCGTCACAGCATTACAGCGTTACAGAATTGCAGCATTACAGCATTACAGCGTTACAGCATTACAGCATTACAGCGTTACAGAATTACAGCGTCACAGCATTACAGCGTTACAGAATTGCAGCGTTACAGCATTACAGCGTTACAGCATTACAGCGTTACAGCATTACAGCGTTACAGAATTACAGCGTTACAGCATTACAGCGTTACAGAATTGCAGCGTTACAGCATTACAGCGTTACAGAATTACAGCGTTACAGCATTACAGCGTTACAGAATTGCAGCGTTACAGCATTACAGCGTTACAGAATTGCAGCGTTACAGCATTACAGCGTTACAGAATTACAGCGTCACAGCATTACAGCGTTACAGAATTGCAGCGTTACAGCATTACAGCGTTACAGAATTACAGCGTCACAGCATTACAGCGTTACAGAATTACAGCGTCACAGCATTACAGCGTTACAGAATTGCAGCGTTACAGCGTTACAGCGTTACAGCGTTACAGCGTTACAGAATTGCAGCGTTACAGCATACTATGAACACACACTACTGTATCAGTGCATGTAGCATGCCAAAGATTTCATATTACTTAAATTAAAGTCTGTGTTAAACAATAAAGTGGTAATCAGGAGCAGAACGTAGCAAAGCATTGTGCAATGGTTTATAACTAAGCCCGGTACATTCCAACATTAAAGAGACAGTCCCAGCAGCACTTTTAAAAAAAGCTACCTATCGATTTGTTCCCCCGTGATTGACCAGCAAAGACCACGCTTCCCAGGGTTCACTAAATGGCTACCTTTCCGTTTCAATCAATCCTTTAGTCAGTTTAACTCAGCAGTAGAGAATGGTGAAACTGTCAAAATCTGTTTTGCGTGATTTCCTAAGCTTTCCATTAAAAATCCATTCCGCGGTGCAATATCCGGCGACGGATTGTGCCCGCCATTGGATATAATCCACTGCTGGATTTTACCAATCCACTCCGCAGATTCCACAATCCGCTGGTGAATTTTAAGAATCCAATACGTGGATTCAGAATCCGTGCGCGGATTGCTGAAACCACGGATTGGATTGTCAATGATAAAAATCCGGAAGAGGTGAAATTGTCTTTCTTGAGATTGATCCGCGGAAATCTGCAGACCAAAGGAACCGGCCGATCCACTTATATCACTACAGTAACTATATCTATTGTTACAGTTTTCAGCTCAAAGTGCTGGGAACATTGGCAACAAATGATCACAAACAGGAAAGTGTTACAGAGATCGTGCACTGCTGGGGAGGTGGGCTAAAACCTGCTATACAAAAAATGTTCAATATATTAAAACTAATTAAAAATAAGATTTTAATTTAAAAAAAAAAGTAGTAAGTATTATCTAATACTACAGAACAGATTTATTTATTTTTAAAAACCACACAAATGTGGGATAATGCATGAACTGCTCCATTAAAATCACTGCGATATTCTGTACATATTATGTATCACGTAACAAAATCAGGATGTGGAATGAGTACTGGATGTCTCCTGGGATTTGTCATTACATGGAGTCAGGCTTCTACAGAGTTACCATAGACGTCAAATGACAAATACATGGAAATATTATGCGTTACATGGCTGACTGCTTTGACTTTGTTAAAACCCCAAATTAGGCGAAGAATGAAAAACAAGAATCGGAAACGCAGGAATAACCGAGAAAGATGCCATGCACATAATGGGGGGTTATCTTATTTTGGGGTATTTAGCAAATAGAAGATCAGGTTCCTGGCTGGCAGGGGCGGCTGTATAAATCCCAAATACTAGTTACCCTACTGCACCCTAGATACCACCCTGGTAGAGCGGGTGGAACTCTATATTTGTACGAATATAAAGATATGTCTGCGCTCATTTCTTTCTTATCTCCTTGTATAATCGAGTCTTACTAACCAATGCTTTGGCCAATTACACAGAATTAATAATCTAGGTCTTTAGCCACCTTCCTAGTACTTGGTAATTACTGTTGTTTCGACAATAAAATGTTGGCAACAAAAAAAGACAGAGTATAGCTTTTTAATTCATTTGCAGGCTTTAGAAAAAAAAATTGTGTTTGTTTTTTTTAAAGAAAAGGTGTGTCTGAAAGCAAAACGTTAAAACACAGCTATATTGTTACCATATTTTTTTAAGTTCGAAAGCGCCAACATGTTCAGCAGTGCAGCACAGAGGAATAAGATAGAATGGTTTAGATATAACAAGACAAAGAGGAATACTTACATGTTACCACGTGCTGATATAATAAAGAAACTAATGGAGTGTATGCATCCGTGTATAAAGATAGTGATCCTGTCCTGCCTGCATCCACATGTGATATGAGGAATGGTTACAGTATATGGGCAAAAGCAGGTCATATTTATTTCTTAAGCCTTGTACAGTACATCCAAAGCCAGCTTCGTGAGTGGACCTGCTGTACTTTAAAGGAGCAATGCATGCAATATTCCATGTGTTTTCTTTAATCAATCAGTTCTGTAGTATTAGATAATACTTACTAAAACATTTTTTTTTTAATTCAATTTTTAATGCCATTTTTTATGAGCTTTAATACACTGAGCATGCTTTGATTTCTATAGCAGGTTTTAGCCCACCTCTCCAGCAGTGCAAGATTTTTGCAACACTTTCCTGTTTCTGATAATTTGTTGCCAATGTCCTCAGCAGTTTGAGCTGCGCACTGTAACAATAGATAATGTTACCTTTGTAATGTTAGGCTGCGATTATACACAAAAACGCCCGTGGTGTCGCCCGTAGCGACACCGCTCGGCGCAAAAACAAGTCAGATACCTACGTGAAAACTGCCTATACCAACTGCGACTGTCTCCCCGTTTGCTACTGCAATGCGGGCGACAGTTTAAGCATTTTGCAAATTTGTTTTCTGGTAGCGACGTGACGCGGCCGTCCAATCAAAAAACAGATTTCAGCCTGCAACCGCGCGCACAGT
This sequence comes from Ascaphus truei, assembly GCF_040206685.1. Taxonomy (NCBI): domain Eukaryota; kingdom Metazoa; phylum Chordata; class Amphibia; order Anura; family Ascaphidae; genus Ascaphus; species Ascaphus truei. The sequence goes on along the minus strand of NC_134493.1, from coordinate 40,260,515 downwards.
AGCATGTGCTAGTGCACATGTCACTCTGCGACGTCACTAATGTGACATCACAGATGCGAGCGCCCTGCAGTTCGGCTGTATAATCACAGGCTAAAATACATTGTAGCTGCTGAGTTACACTGACTGACAGATTGATTTGAAACTGAAACACGGCCATTTACTGAACCCTGTGAAGTAGGATCTTTGCTGATCGATCACGGGACAACTTTCGATCGATCAATAGTTTAATTAATTTGGTTTTTTTTAAGTGCCGCGCAAACTGCCTCTTTAACCTCCTAAACCTTTACAGCCAAAAATGTATTAAAGGGTGCTGGTGGTCTTATTGGTCTTTGGAACAGTAGGATACGTTGTAGGTTGCGGTACCTTTTAATGGATCAACATACCAAGTGTCCAAGGCCGTCTTGTGCCAAAGCTTTCCACACTGCTGAGGTCTATTTATCGGAGGTCAGTTTATGGACAGACCTCTGCAGTCTGGAAAGCTGATGCACAAGAAAAACTTGTACGCTTGATACTGTATCACTCGGTTAAAAGGAAAAACGACCTATAAAGTATCTCAAACCCAACATGGGTCTGTCATGTAAATGGCTGGGTTTGTAATATGGTTTTTTTTTTAGGATAAATGGCTGGGATTTCAATATGGGGTTACCAAGTAAATGGCTGGGTTTTTTAATATGGATTTACCAAGTACAGTAAATGGCTGGGTTTTTTAATATGGGGTTACCAAGTAAATGGCTGGGGGTTTAATATGGATTTACCAAGTAAATGGCTGTTTTTTTTTAATGGGATTATCAAGTAAATGGCTGGGTTTGTAATATGCTTTTATTAGGACAAATGGCTCGGATTTCAATATGGGTTTACCAAGTAAATGGCTGGGTTTTTAATATGGATTTACCAAGTAAATGGCTGGGTTTTTAATATGGATTTACCAAGTAAATGGTTGGGTTTTTAATATGGATTTACCAAGTAAATGGCTGGGTTTTTTAATGCTAAATTGACGCAAGGTGAAGTACATGATATGTCTCAGCATCAATAAGTAACATGGGGTGTGGTTATAGGAGGAGATGCGTGGATATTGCATTATACAATATTCCTATGAGTATAAATGAGTGATCTTTTTGCGGAAGTTCACAAACCAGCCAAAATAGGCCCTTATATCACTATAAACAAAAATTGCCATGCATTAAAAGTTAATATGTCGGGCACATCGCCCTAAGTTCAGGTCACATTAACCTTTTGTGTGCTGACGTTTTTACTTCACTCTGACAATATTCTGAGCGATGTGACTGCGACGATTTGCCGAAAGACTCAAAATGTAAGATACATTTGTGAAAAATGTAGCCAAGCACATTTAAAGACATCTTGCACATCTCTCCTCATGAAATGTATTAACCCCCAGTGCGTTGCCATGCGTTGCAGCCCCCCCTCCCCGGGAGTTAGGGGGTTCATATTTACATCTCTAATAAAAGCACTGCTCTCTTTTCTGTTTTTCCGCTGATTCATTTTGCTGGCTTTGAGCGGTTCTCACCATCTGCACGTATGGGATCACCGTCAAAGATAAAACGCCCGCGATTCGAGGTCATCTCTGCTTTTGACGCAATATAAAATGTTTGACAAATATTGGCAAAGATCTCCCAGCGGGTTGTGCGGGGCTCCCCAAAAGCGGCTACGCCACTAATTCCTTTTAATGAAAAAAAGAACAAGTCTGCGTGGAGAAAATAAGCCGTACTGTCAATATTTGGCTCTGTGTATCACCTAGGTCTGGAAACACAATGAGACAAGTTACTCATCCCACATGACATTAGTTTAAATAAGCCTTGCGCTGTGCGTTGCAGAGAGGGGGGTGTGAGTAATGGTTCTGCCTAAAGAATAATTACAGCGAAAGGTTATCCCCACTCCCTATGACCTTTAATTCACGCTATTTATTCAGTATTGGATTTTCCATTTTTAATAAGAAATGTACGTAATCTATTTATAACACTCAAATTGCATGAGGAAAATGAGGGTAAAATGACACGCACAACGTTTGGGGGGGTGGGGGGGGTTCTGTGTGTGCTGTTTTAACCTTTGCCTGGCATCTTTGTATTTGAAATCTCTGTAACAAACAAGGAGTAATATTACCCCCTTCATTACTAGGGGGGTGATTAGTGGTATGGAACCTTTTTTTTTGTTTGTTTTGGGGGTGTCGATCTGGCATTAAGGGAATTATGGGATTAGGAAGACCTTTATAAAAAACAGATGGATAAAGTCCTTTTTAACACCCTCTTCTGTAGAGTTAAACTGTAAACCTATTAATGAAAAAGTACCTCCTAGTACCACCAAACTTCCACCTCTGCCAGGGGGGGGGCATATTATTTTTTTAATAGGGGGGTTTATATAAGAAATCCAAGCTGGTGATTTTGTTAGCAATTTGTTTTATTTTTTTATCATGGGTCTCTGGAGCTGAATCCCATTAATTTCAGCTTCCGGGACCCTCTGCTTTCAGAGATACACCATAGGGGGCGTCAGTAGCCGCTCCGCTGCCAGGGATCGCATAATTGCGGCGTTTTAAAGCTCCCTCGCCCTGCGGGCCAATAGGAAGCCGTGCCATCATCCGGAGTGGCTTCCTATTGGCTCACATGACACGGGAGCTTTAAGCTTGCAGGAGATACCGGCACCCCCTATAGAAGGTAAGTATATCTGGAAGCAGTGGGTCTCCAGAGCTGAAATTAATGGGGTTTAGCCTCGAAGATGCCTGCTTCAAACCTAAGCAGCAAAACATGTAACTATGCCATTTTTTATTTTTATTTATTAAAGGCTTGAAAGCAGGGGGTCTCCGGAGCTGAACCGCGTTCATTTCAGCACCGGGGACCCCCTGCTTCCGGAGATACATATGATTAGTGGTATGTAGGTGCTGCCGGTATCTCTGTGGTGTTTAAATGTGCAGGTCACGCGGGCCAATACAAAGCCGTGAGGGATGATGTCACGACTTCCTATTGGCCCGCGTGACATTGAAACGCCGCCATTATGTTAGGCACACAGTTCCCTGGCTGCAGATACCGGCATCGTTACGGAGGTGTGTATCTCTGGCAGCAAACATTTGAATGGCTCAGTGCTACATGTTTTGCTGCTTTAGCAGTGAGTGGGATCAGGACTGCAGAGAACAAAAAAACATATTTTTGGAAGTGTTCCTTTTAGCGGGTTCTCTTCAGGTTTTATAAACATGGGGCTGGTTCACTCGGTACCAACGGGCTTTATACAGCAAATACACCACTAAATCACAAGAGCAAACACTAAACAGTGCTAATACGGCTTAGGCTAATAGAATTTGTTGGGTATTTGCTAAAACAATTAGGATTTCTGTCTCTCGCTGACGTGAAGCAATAAAGATGATTTTTAATGGGAATGGAATAATCCGAATTGTAATGACTTTTGGAGCGGGGCTAATGGGTAGAGCTGTCATTCTCACGCCGCGTCCTTGTGTCGGGGACAACATCTCGCGCGGGAGCGTCATTACAAGTACTCACGAGAGAGGTGGGTATGAATTTCAGCATGCTGCGGTAGTGGTCTCGGGCAGGGGTGGCCATCTCCAGTCCTCAAGGGCCCGCAACAGGTCAGGCTTTCAGGATATCGCTGCTTCAGCACAGATGGGGCCGTCTTCCAGTGAGCCACTGATTGAGCCACCTGTGCTGAAGCAGGGATATGCATAAAATCTGGCCTGCTGGTGGCCCTTGAGGACTGAGTTTGAGATCCGTGGGTTAAAGGGTCAAAGGTCCAAAGTGAACTAATTCCAGTGGCATGTTTTAAGGGGTCTAATCTGGGTAATTGATACCTATTTTTGACCCCAAATCTGATACTTCTAAGTATTTTTAAATCATTTTGTAAAGTGAGACTTGGGATGGGTTTGATTTTGCTCCATGATGCACAAGAGAGCCAGCGTGTCACCCCCAAATCTCGTACTCGGGGTTCGCGTTCTCTGTTTTAGGGAACACGGGGGTGAAGACGATCGGTGAAGTTGACGGCTTTGCTCAAACCGATCTTCCCAGATATGCTCAGCTCAGATGCTGCTACTTTCTTTAAAACGTTGGTGAAACGAGTTACATTATTACCCTGTCATGTGAAATCGCTTAAAGCAGCAATACTACTTTACCCTCTTTTTTTCTTATTTGTATATGTAAAGCGTGTGACGATGTATAATTCTACATTCTTACCTAAGCTGGCAATCGTTTGATGCTCCTGTTATACATCTGTAAAAATCCTGCTTGTGTAGCTAACATAATGGCCGCCTTTCAGTTTCAATCAATCCTTCAGTCAGTGTAACTCAGCAGCTACAATGTAATCTTAAGGTAACATTATCTATTGTTACAGTTTGCAGCTCAAACGGCTAGGAATATTGGCAACACATTATCACAAACAGGAAAGTGTTACAAAGATCTCGCACAAGTGGGGAGGTGGCTAAACCTGCTATAGAAATCAAAAGATGCTCAGTATATTAAAACTCCTTAAAAATGGCATTAAGAGTTTAATAAAAAATAAATTAAAAAAAACAGTCACTATTATCATGTATTACAGAACTGATTAAAAAATAAAATCATATAAGATTTCACATGTTTTGCTGCTCTAAGGGAGAATTATGCATTTCCCCCACAGCCTACATTGAAGTGAACACCTAATTGCAATCATGAAATGTCTTGAAGAGATAAACATTAATAATTCAGCAGTAAAATTGCCTCGGCGTCTGAAATTATTTTGCTGTCAGAAAGTCCTCTGTAGACAGTATACGGGTTGGAAGAAATGGCAGATTTCACTCACAATGAGCAGCACTTCAAAAAGAAAAAGAAAACGCCATTCAAGTAGGGGAATTAAATCCCATATTTACACGGACAGACATACAAGGATGCGTTCCTAGTAAAGATCCTGGCAGTGTGAAAATGTTGGCGTTATTTTGTAAGCATGGAAGGCTGGGTCGCTGTGTTGGTCCTTTCTCCTGCGTAGTAACGAAGAAGTGGAGATGGGCGTATCCATTTCCTGGATTTTCTCACATTCCCCCCCCCCCCCAAAAAAAAATCCGTTTCGTGGTATAAAATACGCAAACGAATTTGGTCGGTTTTAATCCTACATGCAGTAGTCAGCATCTCTCCCCAAGAGAGGAATAAGAAGCTTCACTTTTTTAACAAGTTATATGTAATAAAATAAACTTTTTAAAATTATTTGATGTTGTTTTTTGACGCACATTATGACCATGATCTAATACTACTCAGGTCTGCGGTGCGCCATTATTAGGGATCTTTGGTGTACTCTGTACACTCCACTCCTTTTGTTCATCAGAAACCGCCATTGGATAGAGTCCCCGTGGGCAGATGCGTAGGACCCAATCGGCGGTTTCAGCGACTCGTTGGCGGGTTCTTAAAAACGAGTCAAAGGGCTGCGGAATCCGCGGAGTGTATTGGTAATAATAAAAAAAATCCGCCAAACGCGATTCGCCCTTTTTGAGACAGATCCGCTGAAATCGACGGACAAAAAGAACAGGCCGATCTGGTGCTGTTCAAAATTCGACAAAAAAAATGCGTCCATCTCTACAAAGGAAGAAGAGAGAGTAGTGGGTAAGATGCCTTTTATTTGACCAACAAGTGGTTGATATGTTACAAGCTTTCCAACCTGTCAGGGTTCTTCATCAGGTACTTGACCCTGAGAGGTTGGAAAGCTTGCAACATATCAACTGCTTGTTGGTCCAATAAAAGGCATCATACCCGTCCTCCCTCTCTCCTGTGTTACTGCATGGATTCCTTTCTGGAACTATACGTTCCTAGGGCTTTTATCATTTTTAACCGTGTCCCTGCCAGTGGGATCGGTAAGACTGCAAAGACCATAGCAAGTGAACCGCTTCTTTCAGTTTCAGAAAGGACAGCACTTCAATAGAACCACCAAGAATATTACCCAATAAAACATCTGGGTGGTGTACATAGGTCTGATTGTGAGGGAGAGATGATAAACATCATGGTGGCAGCCATACTAACTGTGATTTGTTTTTTGTTTTTTAATAGTCTTTAACACTTTTACGGAAAACTGCTACAACAGAGAGATTGATATTTGGTGAACCCTGTAAGGGTGTATTTTCCACAGGTGCACCTCTGACTATAATAGTTTTCATTTATTTGCTGGAAGCCACAAAGGCCTGGAATTCAGAGCAATTCTAGAACACGAGTAATCATTGCGGCTATTGTTTCATCAAATGAAACATTATCTTAACACTATCTTAAAACATACTCAATCTGAGCTAGCTCAGAACCCAGACCGGCGGCATTTTATATGTATATATGTATTTATTTGTGTCAGTTGGAGTGCTACTGGGAGAGTGACCTTACATTCTTTGTTTAATGTCTTCAGTTGTGTTATAGGAGTGAGTGCTTTCAGTTTATTGAAACTCCAATACCATTAGCTAAGTGGAACTAAGCCGCTGAAGCATATCCTGCTTTTGCTGTGCACTGACTTATCCGACTTATATACCGTCAAATCTTGGTGCAGCAACCCCGTCTGAACTATTATATTTTGTAAGTATTGAGGTTTTTTTTTTTTTTACAGAATTCCATCCAGAGGGTCTGCAGACCCCCCCAGCTCCAGAGATACTTCCGTTTTATTGCCATTGATTTCCTACTCCTCAAATAAAAATGGCTGCCACATCTTGCATATCCCAGGTGCCAATAGAAAGCCCTAAAGTCATCGAAGGACCATTTAAATATCCAAGTCGAACACCGGTAACTAAACAGGGCCACAGAAGTAAAAATGGAAAATTCAGCAAGATTGCGGATTTGCGTAAAAAAGCTTAACAAGGGATTAATGATCCAATATAACCAAATAATACAGTGTTCAAGGCTTAAAAACGTCACTGCTGAATGGTGGGAACCTGCAGAGCCTATTGTATGGGCTACAAGGACAACGTATCATTCATTTTCCAATAAGCACCAATTCCCGTCTCCTACTTGCACAGATTTCTAGCACTATTGAAAACAAACTTTTTACCGAGTTTGTTTATTTGAACCAACAGTGCAACAGCTCCATCCTGTGTAAGATACATAGCACCACAAGTTAACTCGAGGTTAACACGAAGAAACCCATATATCTGCACTCAAAGAAATGAAACAGCTGTAGTAGCCCGGGATGTCAATTGTCCCACTAGGGGGAGTATAATTACTCCTGCAAAACGACACACTAGACTGGGTAAAAGCTCACAAAACCAAAATAAAGACATTTTATTAATGTAACCTCAACGACTTAAAATGAATACATAACAAAAATTAAATAAAATCCCCCAGGGGGTGGTTCAGGAAAACCCCAGACTGAGATATACCAAATATGAAGTCACCTGTTAGGTAGTACTCTATTAATACACCAGATAATGTAGTATAATGTCACTGGTTGGTACTATCAAATAGGATACAGATAGAATAATCAATGGCTAAACATATGTGACTCACATCAATTCCAGTCAGGAAGACGCAGAGCGCAGTGTGTGATAAGAGCTCAATGTGCATATGACCTGTATAAGTTTAAGGTGAGTAAACACACTAGATATGATACATAATATAATTGTCATATACCAATCATCAGCTGTGTACACATGATATATTAACACAGCAATGCCCAGTGAGGCTGTTGGTGCTGAATGTGAAGTAACCACACAGTTAATCACCCACATAGTAGCTGGGATGATGATGCTTCATACAATGGTGAGCATATGAGCTGAGGTTAGCATCAACGAAATAACATCACATCGCCCCATTCAGTATTTACATGAGCATATCTGTAGTAGATTACTACAGTCTGGGTATGGAGACCCTGTGTATGTGTTGCAGTGACATTATACTACATTATCTGGTGTATTAATAGAGTACAGCAGGGCCCGGGTATACGGCGGGTTCCGTTCCAGGGGCTCGTCGTATAGTGAAAATCGGCGGAAAGCGGATCCGGCGATTTTCAGTTCTGTGCATGCGCGGCCTATGGTCTGCACACAAAAACTATGGTCTGCGCGCGCAGACACCGGTCTGCGCATGCGCGCCGGGCGCAACCGCCCGTTCTGCGCATGCGCGACTGGGAATCAAAGATGGCGGCCCCCTTCTCGGTGCCGCCGTATCGGTGGATCGCCGAAAAGCGAAGGGCCGAGAAGTGGGGCCCTGCTGTACTACCTAACAGGTGACTTCATATTTGGTATTTCCCAGTCTGGATTTTTCATGAACCACCGCCTGGGGGATTTTATTTAATTGTTTTATGTATTAATTTTAAGTCGTTGAGGTTACATTAATACAATGTCTTTATTTTGGGTTTGTGAGCTTTTACTCACTCTAGTGGGACAATTGACATCCCGGGCTACTACAGCTGTTTAATTTCTTTGAGTGCAGATATATGGGTTTCTTCGTGTTAACCATGAGTTAACTTGTGGTGCTGTGTATGTTCATTACCCATTGCACCCTAGTATGTACTTTTTCATTGTAATAGGTTGAGCGTTGAGTTATTTCTTTTGTTGGTTCCATCCAGTGTAAGACATTATTCAGGAGCATTCGATATACACCAGTGGTTTTCAATCTTGTTTACACTGTGCTCCCCCTTCTAGAATATATTTGCTCTGCGAACCCCTAATTAATCTTATTGTCGACTCATCGCTAATAAAACTGTGTGACCGATCCCAGGCAGTATATAGTGTCCTGAGCCCATGGGGGGAACACATGCTTAATAAGACTCCAAACTGTCCCTCAGTGTGTGCAGCAGCATGGGGGGGGCGCGGGGGTGAGGGGGATATAGCGGTAACTCACTGTGGGAGCTTCCAAAGTCACGCCCCAAAATTCCATGTTGTTGAGGATGCAAAGCATTGTGGGGAGCGCAAAGGTGCCTTTTGGGGTCTTACAAAGTACGCAGTCCTCAGGAACTCGCTATACTACCTGGAATCCAACATGTTTTTGGGGAACCCCTTGGAGACACCTCGCGAACCCCCTGTTGTGAATCGCTGTTATGCAGAATCTTTTAATGGTATTCCTACTCAGAAAAAAACAGAATTTGTCTTTAAATGTTTTTGTTTTTTAAAGAACAAAATTCTAAGTGTAAGTATTTTTGAACATGTTTAATGCTCTCATGGTAACCAAATGCTTTGGAAAGTTTGATCAATCATTCTCCAACCTCTTTTGGTGATAATATAAAGGTTTGCAGATCCTACAGTCTTTTTCCTAACCCTTGATTGATGAATATTTTCTAAGATCCTACAGGCTACATGTACTTTTTTTCGAAAGCCATTACGATGCCATTATTAGAACAAGACACATTTTAATAGTGATGAATTTCAGAGAACACGTTCATTTTTCAGAGTATAAATCTAAAAATGTATTATATAATATGAGTAAGGTGTTCACAAGAATAAGAATATCTTCTGGAGTTTTTATTGTACATGTGTGGTATGTGTATGTGTGTGTGTATCTAGGTGTGTGTGTATATGTGTGTGTGTATTTATGTATTGTATATGTATGTGTGTGTATATGTATTTATATATGTTAGAAATACACATGACAATGATATAGATAACAAATAATATAAATAACAGAAAGGGGAGAAGCGCTACAGCCATAGCAGTAACTTTTTGGAAAGGGAGTCCCTGCTCCGACGAGTTTACGCTAATTAGATGGTAGGAAGGACGTACAGAGAAAGTAGGTGTATATGTGTGTGTGTGTGTGTGCGCATATATATGTGTGTGTGTGTGTGCATATATATGTGTGTGTGTATATATTTGTCTGTGTGTATATGTGTGTATGTAGGCATGCCAGAACACTGGGCAGCAGCACAGACTCATTGCTTAATAGTGTGGCATGGGTGCCATGAAGTAATCCCCCTGACACCGTGTCCTCCACAGTGCTTACTCCAGGGACCACCATGCTGGAGCAGGCACTTGGCACGGTGAGTTGCGGTCCCTACGCATGCAGCTGGGGGCCGGTGCTGCACCGCACGGTCAGGCTGCAGAGCCTACAACGTAAGTGTGAGTGGAGGCTTAGGGCTGGGACCTTGGCCCTGTTTCCATCTCACACCCCGGCCAGGAGACCCCAGGGAGCCGGTCACAGACAGAAGCACTGTGCTCCCGGGGAGGCAGCCAGACGCAGCCGTACTGTGCTCCGCAGGGTCAGAGCCTACTTGTGCAGCCCTGGCCCGTTGCAGGAGCGCACGTTCCGGCTGCAGGGACTGTGTGTGTGGAGTCTTAGGGCCAGGACATCGGCCCTCATGACCGGAATGTAGCTGATGTGTCTGTGCATGCTCTGAGTACCGTGAATGTTTGTGCGCATGCGCAAACATCCAGCAATGCTTTTGCACATGCGCAGAATACCAGCAATGCTTTTGCACATGCGCAGAATACAATTCTGCGCATGTGCAGTCAGTCACTTCCGTTATTTTTTTGTCTCAATTTTCTGTTTTTTTTCCCTACGAGATATTTTTGGATGGCACTGCCACGAAAGAAGTTTCACTTCAATATACATACATTGCATCCTTATGTGTTAGTGCAACATTTTCATGTTACATTGTTATTCTAATTCTCCCACCCAATGTACTGCGCTGCAGAAAATATTGTCCCCTTATAATAATGTTTCAGTCTTATCCTATAAACTGGTAAAGAAGCGATAAATGTATAAAAGCCAACGTTTAAAAAGGAGCTTTTCCTGTTGCCTGTTTCTTTTTGTTAATAAATGCAGCAGTTCCTTACAATCAATGTAATTATCTAAGCGGCCGATCGATCTGTTCTCCCGTGATCGATCGGAGACCCTGCTTCCCAGGGCATGCACTATGGTCGCCTATTTCAAAAGAGGAAGCGGTGTTGCTTCCTAAATAGTTGCTATGGCAACTCAAAGCAGCTTAATACAGCCATTAAAAAAGGACAGAAAGAGTGAAAACAAATGTTTAAATAAATGCAGTAAGTATCATCTATTACTACACAACTGATTTATTAAAGAGGCACAGATAGGATTTTGAATGAAATACTGCTGTAAGCTGTGGTTACCTTACAATGAGATACAGAGCTTCACTACCTTTTTATTTACAACCCCAGACTATTATTATTATTTTTATCTTTTACACGCTTCCTGATTTACTTATTGTTTTGGGCATTGTAGAAAGCCTGTCCACCTTCTGCTTTAGAGAATTAATATAGTGTCTACAGAGTTGTAAATGGTCAGATAATAATTATATTAGTACTAGCTAAAGTGCCCGGCTTCACACGGATTGTAGTTCCGCGCATCAATGTCAAAAAGGGCGATTCGACAATTCCGGATTTTTTTTTTTAATCATTGCCAATCCAACCCGCGGATTGTGGAATCGCGGATTGGTAACATCCACCAGCGGGTTGTGTAATCGCGGATTAGTAACATCCACCAGCGGGTTGTGTAATCGCGGATTAGTAACATCCACCAGCGGGTTGTGTAATCGCGGATTAGTAACATCCACCAGCGGGTTGTGGAATCGCGGATTAGTAACATCCACCAGCGGGTTGTGGAATCGCGGATTAGTAACATCCACCAGCGGGTTGTGTAATCACGGATTAGTAACATCCACCAGCGGATTGTGTAATCGCGGATTAGTAACATCCACCAGCGGGTTGTGTAATCGCGGATTAGTAACATCCACCAGCGGGTTGTGGAATCGCGGATTAGTAACATCCACCAGCGGATTGTGTAATCGCGGATTAGTAACATCCACCAGCGGATTGTGTAATCGCGGATTAGTAACATCCACCAGCGGGTTGTGTAATCGCGGATTAGTAACATCCACCAGCGGATTGTGTAATCGCGGATTAGTAACATCCACCAGCGGATTGTGTAATCGCGGATTAGTAACATCCACCAGCGGATTGTGTAATCGCGGATTAGTAACATCCACCAGCGGATTGTGTAATCGCGGATTAGTAACATCCACCAGCGGGTTGTGTAATCACGGATTGGTAACATCCACCAGCGGGTTGTGTAATCGCGGATTAGTAACATCCACCAGCGGGTTGTGTAATCGCGGATTAGTAACATCCACCAGCGGGTTGTGGAATCGCGGATTAGTAACATCCACCAGCGGGTTGTGTAATCGCGGATTAGTAACATCCACCAGCGGGTTGTGTAATCGCGGATTAGTAACATCCACCAGCGGATTGTGTAATCGCGGATTAGTAACATCCACCAGCGGGTTGTGGAATCGCGGATTAGTAACATCCACCAGCGGGTTGTGGAATCGCGGATTAGTAACATCCACCAGCGGATTGTGTAATCGCGGATTAGTAACATCCACCAGCGGGTTGTGTAATCGCGGATTAGTAACATCCACCAGCGGGTTGTGTAATCGCGGATTAGTAACATCCACCAGCGGGTTGTGTAATCGCGGATTAGTAACATCCACCAGCGGATTGTGTAATCGCGGATTAGTAACATCCACCAGCGGATTGTGTAATCGCGGATTAGTAACATCCACCAGCGGGTTGTGTAATCTCGGATTAGTAACATCCACCAGCGGATTGTGTAATCGCGGATTAGTAACATCCACCAGCGGGTTGTGTAATCGCGGATTAGTAACATCCACCAGCGGGTTGTGTAATCGCGGATTAGTAACATCCACCAGCGGGTTGTGTAATCGCGGATTAGTAACATCCACCAGCGGGTTGTGGAATCGCGGATTAGTAACATCCACCAGCGGGTTGTGGAATCGCGGATTAGTAACATCCACCAGCGGGTTGTGTAATCGCGGATTAGTAACATCCACCAGCGGGTTGTGTAATCGCGGATTAGTAACATCCACCAGCGGGTTGTGTAATCGCGGATTAGTAACATCCACCAGCGGGTTGTGTAATCGCGGATTAGTAATATCCACCAGCGGGTTGTGTAATCGCGGATTAGTAACATCCACCAGCGGATTGTGTAATCGCGGATTAGTAACATCCACCAGCGGATTGTGTAATCGCGGATTAGTAACATCCACCAGCGGGTTGTGTAATCGCGGATTAGTAACATCCACCAGCGGATTGTGTAATCGCGGATTAGTAACATCCACCAGCGGGTTGTGTAATCGCGGATTAGTAACATCCACCAGCGGATTGTGTAATCGCGGATTAGTAACATCCACCAGCGGATTGTGTAATCGCGGATTAGTAACATCCACCAGCGGGTCGTGTAATCGCGGATTAGTAACATCCACCAGCGGATTGTGTAATCGCGGATTAGTAACATCCACCAGCGGGTTGTGGAATCGCGGATTAGTAACATCCACCAGCGGATTGTGTAATCGCGGATTAGTAACATCCACCAGCGGGTTGTGGAATCGCGGATTAGTAACATCCACCAGCGGGTTGTGTAATCGCGGATTAGTAACATCCACCAGCGGATTGTGTAATCGCGGATTAGTAACATCCACCAGCGGGTTGTGGAATCGCGGATTAGTAACATCCACCAGCGGGTTGTGTAATCGCGGATTAGTAACATCCACCAGCGGGTTGTGGAATCGCGGATTAGTAACATCCACCAGCGGATTGTGTAATCGCGGATTAGTAACATCCACCAGCGGATTGTGTAATCGCGGATTAGTAACATCCACCAGCGGGTTGTGTAATCGCGGATTAGTAACATCCACCAGCGGGTTGTGTAATCGCGGATTAGTAACATCCACCAGCGGGTTGTGTAATCACGGATTAGTAACATCCACCAGCGGGTTGTGGAATCGCGGATTAGTAACATCCACCAGCGGGTTGTGGAATCGCGGATTAGTAACATCCACCAGCGGGTTGTGTAATCGCGGATTAGTAACATCCACCAGCGGGTTGTGTAATCGCGGATTAGTAACATCCACCAGCGGATTGTGGAATCGCGGATTAGTAACATCCACCAGCGGATTGTGTAATCGCGGATTAGTAACATCCACCAGCGGATTGTGTAATCGCGGATTAGTAACATCCACCAGCGGATTGTGTAATCGCGGATTAGTAACATCCACCAGCGGATTGTGTAATCGCGGATTAGTAACATCCACCAGCGGGTTGTGTAATCGCGGATTAGTAACATCCACCAGCGGGTTGTGTAATCGCGGATTAGTAACATCCACCAGCGGGTTGTGGAATCGCGGATTAGTAATATCCACCAGCGGGTTGTGTAATCGCGGATTAGTAACATCCACCAGCGGATTGTGGAATCGCGGATTAGTAACATCCACCAGCGGATTGTGTAATCACGGATTAGTAACATCCACCAGCGGATTGTGTAATCGCGGATTAGTAACATCCACCAGCGGGTTGTGTAATCGCGGATTAGTAACATCCACCAGCGGGTTGTGTAATCGCGGATTAGTAACATCCACCAGCGGGTTGTGTAATCGCGGATTAGTAACATCCACCAGCGGGTTGTGGAATCGCGGATTAGTAACATCCACCAGCGGATTGTGTAATCGCGGATTAGTGACATCCACCAGCGGGTCGTGTAATCGCGGATTAGTAACATCCACCAGCGGGTTGTGTAATCACGGATTAGTAACATCCACCAGCGGGTTGTGTAATCGCGGATTAGTAACATCCACCAGCGGGTTGTGGAATCGCGGATTAGTAACATCCACCAGCGGATTGTGGAATCGCGGATTAGTAACATCCACCAGCGGGTTGTGTAATCGCGGATTAGTAACATCCACCAGCGGGTCGTGTAATCGCGGATTAGTAACATCCACCAGCGGATTGTGTAATCGCGGATTAGTAACATCCACCAGCGGGTTGTGTAATCGCGGATTAGTAACATCCACCAGCGGGTTGTGGAATCGCGGATTAGTAACATCCACCAGCGGATTGTGTAATCGCGGATTAGTAACATCCACCAGCGGGTTGTGGAATCGCGGATTAGTAACATCCACCAGCGGATTGTGTAATCGCGGATTAGTAACATCCACCAGCGGATTGTGTAATCGCGGATTAGTAACATCCACCAGCGGATTGTGTAATCGCGGATTAGTAATATCCACCAGCGGGTTGTGTAATCGCGGATTAGTAACATCCACCAGCGGATTGTGTAATCGCGGATTAGTAATATCCACCAGCGGGTTGTGTAATCGCGGATTAGTAATATCCACCCGCGGGTTGTGTAATCACGGATTAGTAACATCCACCAGCGGGTTGTGTAATCGCGGATTAGTAACATCCACCAGCGGATTGTGTAATCGCGGATTAGTAACATCCACCAGCGGGTTGTGTAATCGCGGATTAGTAACATCCACCAGCGGGTTGTGTAATCGCGGATTAGTAACATCCACCAGCGGGTTGTGGAATCGCGGATTAGTAACATCCACCAGCGGGTTGTGGAATCGCGGATTAGTAACATCCACCAGCGGATTGTGTAATCACGGATTAGTAACATCCACCAGCGGGTTGTGTAATCGCGGATTAGTAACATCCACCAGCGGGTTGTGTAATCGCGGATTAGTAACATCCACCAGCGGGTTGTGTAATCGCGGATTAGTAACATCCACCAGCGGGTTGTGTAATCGCGGATTAGTAACATCCACCAGCGGATTGTGTAATCGCGGATTAGTAACATCCACCAGCGGATTGTGTAATCGCGGATTAGTAACATCCACCAGCGGGTTGTGTAATCGCGGATTAGTAACATCCACCAGCGGATTGTGTAATCACGGATTAGTAACATCCACCAGCGGGTTGTGTAATCGCGGATTAGTAACATCCACCAGCGGGTTGTGTAATCGCGGATTAGTAACATCCACCAGCGGGTTGTGTAATCGCGGATTGGTAATATCCACCAGCGGATTGTGTAATCGTGGATTAGTAACATCCACCAGCGGGTTGTGTAATCGCGGATTAGTAACATCCACCAGCGGATTGTGTAATCGCGGATTAGTAACATCCACCAGCGGGTCGTGTAATCGCGGATTAGTAACATCCACCAGCGGGTTGTGTAATCGCGGATTAGTAACATCCACCAGCGGGTTGTGTAATCGCGGATTAGTAACATCCACCAGCGGATTGTGGAATCGCGGATTGGTAACATCCACCAGCGGGTTGTGGAATCGCGGATTAGTAACATCCACCAGCGGGTTGTGTAATCGCGGATTAGTAACATCCACCAGCGGGTTGTGTAATCGCGGATTAGTAACATCCACCAGCGGATTGTGTAATCGCGGATTAGTAACATCCACCAGCGGGTTGTGTAATCGCGGATTAGTAACATCCACCAGCGGGTTGTGTAATCGCGGATTAGTAACATCCACCAGCGGGTTGTGTAATCGCGGATTAGTAACATCCACCAGCGGATTGTGTAATCGCGGATTAGTAACATCCACCAGCGGGTTGTGTAATCGCGGATTAGTAACATCCACCAGCGGGTTGTGTAATCGCGGATTAGTAACATCCACCAGCGGGTTGTGGAATCGCGGATTAGTAACATCCACCAGCGGGTTGTGTAATCGCGGATTAGTAACATCCACCAGCGGGTTGTGTAATCGCGGATTAGTAACATCCACCAGCGGATTGTGTAATCGCGGATTAGTAACATCCACCAGCGGGTTGTGTAATCGCGGATTAGTAACATCCACCAGCGGGTTGTGTAATCGCGGATTAGTAACATCCACCAGCGGATTGTGGAATCGCGGATTAGTAACATCCACCAGCGGATTGTGGAATCGCGGATTGGTAATATCCACCAGCGGATTGTGGAATCGCGGATTGGTAATATCCACCAGCGGGTTGTGGAATCGCGGATTGGTAATATCCACCAGCGGGTTGTGGAATCGCGGATTGGTAATATCCACCAGCGGGTTGTGGAATCGCGGATTGGTAATATCCACCAGCGGGTTGTGGAATCGCGGATTGGTAATATCCACCAGCGGGTTGTGGAATCGCGGATTGGTAATATCCACCAGCGGGTTGTATCCAATGGTGTTTTTTGCTTTAATCTGCACGGATTGAAACTGGAACAATTAGTCGGCGGATTTTACACCACGGTACGGATTACGAACAGTTTCGCTCATCTCTACTCTGGCGTCATAAAGCGCGGCTTTGCA
This sequence comes from Ascaphus truei, assembly GCF_040206685.1. Classification (NCBI taxonomy): domain Eukaryota; kingdom Metazoa; phylum Chordata; class Amphibia; order Anura; family Ascaphidae; genus Ascaphus; species Ascaphus truei. The sequence continues at coordinate 40,243,490 of NC_134493.1, read as the reverse complement.
TAGGTCTCTCTCCCTCCCACTCCCCCTCCTTCTCCCTTTCCTCCCTCCTCTCACCTCCCCCCTCCCTTCTCTCTCTCACCCCCATCACTTTTCTTTAATACCTTCTGATCTCCCCAATTCTTTCCGCCTCTCTCCTTCTCTTTGTCTACTTTCTGTGTAAACTTTAGAGCTGTCTAACTCTCCTTATGTTATGTCACCAGTATGATGTCACGTGCCAGATACATGGCCTACCAGGTACCACACCCAGTGGCTGACTTGCTTGAGAAATGGTAATAACCCCAACGTTCCTATCATCACTCCCTTTGGAGTGTTCGAAAGAATCCAAACCATGACAGTTCTCCTTATTTTGAAACATTAACCCCTGACCTGTCTGCTCAATGGCTGGGATCCCTTCTCACTCTCTGGCAGCGCACTGCAGAGTGGGCGTGGCCACCTTAATGAGGGCAACTCAATATTCATGAGGCTGCCCCGTTCCGTTCTCCCATTGGCTGCCCGGTTTCGTCCTCCATTGGCTGCCCGCTGCCTGGCAACCGGTCTCTCAGCAACAGGACGCAGCATTGCATTGCCCTGGTAACGGCGGCCTGCTTCGCCGCTTCTTTACACACACACATCCTAGGTGCTGGCTCTCACCATGTCCGCCCAGGTGCTAGTCTCCCGCCCGCCGGCCCCGCAGACTGTCCCCGTGGAGAGCCTTCCGGCCCACCAGGTGGAGGTGGCTTACAACACGGGCCCGCACTCCTCCTCCGGCCTGGCCACGGCGGGTTTCCGCACGGCCAAGTACCTGCCCGAGGAATGGCAGCAGGGCAACTACACGTCCTACTACCAGGCCTTCTCCGACCGGGACTGCTCGGAGAAGGTGAGGCACGAGGCCAAGCAGCTGGCGGCAGAGACCGAGGCCCGGGCCCAGCGCGGCCAGGCCGACGCCACCAAGAAGCTGGGGGAGAGGCTGCAGGATGTGAACTTCTGGAAGTGTGAGCTGGGCCGGGAGATCGGGGACCTGGCGGCCGAGACGCAGCTGCTGCTGCAGCAGAAGGGGAGGCTGGAGAGGGCCCTGGACGCCACCGATATCCCCTACAGCATCGCCACGGACAACCTGCAGTGCCGGGAGAGGAGAGTGGGGGGTGAGCTGGTCAGGGACGAGGTGGAGGTGGAGCTGCTGAAGGTAAAGGATCATGTCTGAGTGTGAGGGGGGGGGGGGGGGGGGGGCTCTATTATCTCTATCTATCTATCCATATGTATGTATCTGACAGTGTATCAATCTCTCTGTGTATCCATCTATATGTGTATCTGACATTGTATCCATCTATCTGTGTATCTGACAGTGTATCAGTCTATCTATGCATCTATCTGTGTATCTCTCAATCGCCATCTTGCCATCTTCGTGTCTATCTATTCCCCTATCACTCTCTATATAATCTGTCACTCTATCATCAAAATCTATTTATACACACACACTAGCATTGGAGTAAAGATTTGAGAGTATATTATATACAATAGAATTTAAAGTGTTATAAATCACTATGTATGACTTTTTAAACTAGTTTGCTGAACTAGGTAGCAAGGCTCCTCCTGTCTTTGAACTATACAGCATTTTGTTATATGGAGGAGGATAATGATGATTTAAACTTCTTATCCAGGAAGTCGAACTGATCAGAAATGTTCAAGGACTGCTGAAAAGGACGCTGGAGCAAACTGTTCAGCAGATACGGTATGAGTGCCATAGCTGCAAAGCTGACTAAAGAATATATTCTATGCTTTTACATGGTATAAAAGACCATATTTACTAACTGGCACTGTTCCATAAGACAGCTTATAGCACTGAAAGACCCCATATTGCCCATTTACTTGAATGCACTGCAAGGTGTCTTCCGGTGCTGGAAGTTTTCTTATGAAGTAGCATTACAGTTTAGTAAATATGGACCACTGTGCTTCTTCTAGTGAATGTGGTTATTAATATTGTTTTCTTCCCATATCTGGTCCCATTACATTGTTTTCATTGCCAGGGTGGCATGGCCATTATGGAAGAAGGAAACAAACCATTATTATAGCTATTTAGGATAACAGGAGGCATTCCCAATTCCCTTCAAATGTATTGCAAAGTAGTTTTTTCACAGGATCCCAAGTATTGACATGTGCCTGGAGAGGAGTTACCTCCCATATGAATGGGAGTAAAAGCTTGCTAAAGCTTAGCGCCCTCTTGTGGATATGGGCTTTAGATTTATATCTGTGTAGATGTGTTGGGCAGATGCTCTCTACCAAAGTTCATCTTTGGAAAAAGAAGACTATTGTATGTAATCACTGGTATACTGACTAAATGTACCTATTTTATGTTCCCTACACACATAAAATGCATATACACACCAAAAATAATGTCTGATTATCACTGACCAATGTCGGCCCTTTGTGTGTGTGTGTGTGTTTTTTAGGATACTAGAGCTCAGCCCATGCGTTCCTACCTCATCCTCTGCAAAATAATGATGGGTTTGACTTTTTTTCTACACTTTCTCCCTCGCCCTCCACCTATTTTTTAATTTTTCTCTCTCTCGCCCTCCCCCCACCTTTTTTTTAATATAGTAAGATATTTGTTAGAAGATTTGCACATACATACTATTGAAATATTAGCAAGCGTTAGTTTCTAAAATACATGTAATCATACAACACAACATTGCTAAACCTCATTTTTTGCATTTATGTTATTACTTTGCAAATTATATAGACAATCACAGGTTCTATTGCAAGATACTGTATGTAAAATTTGACGTTTTGTCACCAAACATAAAAACAGACATTAAGATATTCATGGAATAATAGGAAATGTGTTACAATCTACAATATTCATAGAGGTTCCCATTGTAATAAACCTTGTTTTTCGCTTTCTCTTACCACTTACAATACCGTATATTCCAGAGTTGGGCAACTCCAGGTTTCAAGGGCCACCAACATGTCAGGTTTCCAGGATATCCCTGCTTCAGCACAGGTGGCTCAATCCGTGGTTCTGGGATATCCTTAAAACCTGACATGTTGGTCCTTGAGGAGTGAAGTTGCCCAACTCTGGTCTACTCTCTTATAGAACCACCCCTGGTCTACTCTCTTATAGAACAACCCCTGGTCTACTCTCTTATAGAACAACCCCTGGTCTACTCTCTTATAGAACAACCCCTGGTCTACTCTGTTATAGAACAACCCCTGGTCTACTCTCTTATAGAACAACCCCTGGTCTACTCTCTCATAGAACAACCCCTGGTCTATTCTCATAGAACAACCCCTGGTCTACTCTCATAGAACAACCCCTAGTCTACTCTCTTATATAACGACCCCTGGTCATATTCTCTTATATAACGACCCCTGGTCTATTCTCTTATATAACAATCCCTGGTCTATTCTCTTATATAAGAGAATATGACCAGGGATCTTTATATAACAATCCCTGGTCTATTCTCTTATATAACGAACCCTGGTCTATTCTCTTATATAAAGATCCCTGGTCATATTATCTTATATAACGACCCCTGGTCTATTCTCTTATATAACAATCCCTGGTCTATTCTCTTATAGAACAACCCCTGGTCTATTCTCTAAGCCCTTGATTATACCAAGTGCCCTCATTGGCTGAACCGCTCACGTGACATGGCCATCGCAACAAAAAAAACACATTCTCAGTCTCTTCGCCAGCCGTTCGCTTTGCAGTACAGTGACCGTCGGTTGCGGTATAGGCACTTTCATTGGATGTAAACGACTTGTTTTGGCGCCTAGATATATAAGAGAAATCGGCCAGGCGTCGTTATATAAGAGAATAGACCAGGGGTCATTCTATAACGACCCCTGATCGATTTCTCTTATATAACGACCCCTGGTCTAGTCTCTTATATAACGACCCCTGGTCTAGTCTCTTATATAACGACCCCTGGTCTAGTCTCTTATATAACGACCCCTGATCGATTTCTCTTATATAACGACCCCTGGTCTAGTCTCTTATATAACGACCCCTGGTCTAGTCTCTTATATAACGACCCCTGGTCTAGTCTCTTATATAACGACCCCTGATCGATTTCTCTTATATAACGACCCCTGGTCTAGTCTCTTATATAACGACCCCTGGTCTAGTCTCTTATATAACGACCCCATGTCTAGTCTCTTATATAACGACCCCTGGTCGATTCTCTTATATAGCAAGTGTTACGTTTGATACGGGTTGCTATGGACAGCACTGCGGTTGCCATTCCTTGCCAAATGCTGACATCTGGTGGTGAAATATTCACAATGGAAGATGGCTACATTATACTGGACCAAGATTAAAAGTATTCATGCAGGGTGTTTTCTTCATGGCAGGAGAGAAACTTGCATACAACAATATAGATTTGTATCTCTGTTCAGTAGAAAATTAATATTATCTGTTTATAAAAACCACAATGAACATGAACCACCTTATAAAAGATTTTCTTTAGCCCCCATTTTTTTGGCCTAGCACAGAATTAGTATATAGATATCTAACAACAGCTGGAGAGTGAAGGCATTTTAGTGCCAACGCTTAACAACTAGAAGCTCATTTGAGAGCGCACTCCTGGGCGATTAAAACTTAACGTTTAATTAATCACACATTAAAATAGGTTCTAAACACAGAGTAATTGATAGTAACAACATATAATGTACTTATAGCGGAAGGGAGTGGAGAAATGGTAGAGGGCTACGGTGTATAATGCTGTAGGCTATGCCTGAAATAAACCAGCAAAGCCAATTTACACCGAATTAGCCTATAATAGGGAGCAAGGTTCTCTGCTATAAGGACTCAAAACACTATACCTCTGTAAGTGTGCTGTGCGGCATGTGGCGTAGCATACCGATCAAACCAACCTGTATTGTTATAAATAGCACAAGACAGTGTCTAACTGGTATACGTAATTATATTCTAATCTCATAAGATGTTGATTATCACTGTTAGCGCAACACAATAACAGGTTGGTGGTACGTGGATTGATTCTACGCCCAATGACGTTAACAAACACAACACACAGATAATGGTTCAGTAAAGCTAATTGGAATATAAAAACCAGGAAGCAGCTGATACTAAACACTCTGCTAAATTGGTATAAGCAAAAATCCCAATGATACTGTGGTCAGTGGACATGCCGTCCAAATATAATCAATACTGTGAATGTAATATCTCCTGCAAAACAGCTGTATTCGGAATGTAACACAAACTACCATTTACAAATGAGCTTGAAAATTGCTAAGCATTTGTCATGAGGAGTCTGACTAGCTTTTGCCAGCAGGCTGCCAGTCCTGATAGTAAGTGTCAACATAAACACAACTAAATGCAACTTCATGTCTGACAAACATGAGACTGACTGACATAAATGAACCACAGCATAGAGACAGGCTGGACCTTTAACCACCGAGTGGTAAACAGCTGCTGAACCTGGATGCAATCGCAATAAAATTGAGTCAGTAGCAGAGAACACAGATACAAAGTACCAACAATACCACTCTCTCACTGATCCCTCCCGCAGACGTCACCACCTAGATATATAGATATCTTCCTGCCTTATAATAATAATAATAGCATGTTCTTGTATAGCGCTGCTAGTTTTACGTAGCGCTTTACAGAGACATTTTGCAGACACAGTCCCTGCCCCGTGGAGCTTACAATTTTTGTTTTTGGTGCCTGAGGCACAGGGAGATAAATTGAGAGTGCCAGTCAGTGTCTTTACTCACTTTACACCTTGAGAAAGAGCGGAAGCTCGAAACGCGTTGGTGGGGGGCCTGAGGGCTCGTTTTTCTTGTTAACCATGCTCTGATCTATTTAACCTTTTTATTTTGGGACCCACTCTCTAGCAATTGTTCTTTTGTAGTAGTGATCCATTTCTCCTTCGTGAATCCTGTTTACTCACTGAGCCACTCCTTCTCTCATTATGCATCATGTTCAGGGATGGAAAAGGTGACATCAATGGGAAGTTTAAACAAAAGCAAGATTATAAATAAATCTTCAAGCCCTTTTCAGTACGTTTAGAACTGGTATCAAGTATAAAGTGCTATTGCACGAAACATGTAGGAGGATTGTCAGACCTCCGTTTTTAATGGACGAATAAAGCTAATTTTTGGATACACTTTTTGACCCACTCTCTTGGCTGTGCGCTATACTTCCTATTGTGCATATCCTGAAAACCTGACCTGCTGGTGGTGGCCCTTGAGGACTGGAGTTGGCCACCCCTGGCTTAGTACGTTCAAGTACATTTTCACCCCTATAGAGCCAAGAAACCTTGTGGTTGCAATGTATTTCGTACCAGTTCATGTATCTCATTATAGGGAACCGTTTCTATTGATTTGTTAGTGTGGTTAGAATAAAAATAAACTGTGCCTGACAAACAATATTCTTCCAACATTCAGCTTCTATTTACAATGATGTAGGATTTTGCAGTAGTTATTATATTTTATAGCACTCTTAGGGGCAAATTCAGTTAGAGTTACTAAGCTCTGATGCAGGGTATCAAATCCAGTGCTAACAGCTATGAAAGTCATTGATCGGATTAGGGGGGCGAGAACCCACATCTGACCTTAGTGAATCCCAGCGTTAGAGCCAAGCTAAGCTTTGAGAGTTTGCGTGTGTTGAATGGGCAGACGGTATTTGTAATGTAATGTTTTTTTCATCTCATACCATGATCCTTACAAATACAAATAGTGACATGCTGTCTTGGAAAATTAGACCAAAGATTCTTTTGAACAATCCTTTGGCGGTCCTAGCAAATGATGGAGAGCGATTTTACTTTGCAGTAAAATAGAGTTGTTCTGAAAGTACGCAATGATATAAAGTGTGTTTGTATGGTTTGACTTTTGTGGATGAACACTCACATGGTCATACCTTTCTGACAAATGATGCATTAGAATAGCGACTCCCAACAGGGGTTTCTTCGTGAGGTGTCCTCAAGTGGTTCGTTAAAAATGGGTTTAAATGGTGGATCCCAGGCAGTATAGCGGGTTCCTGTGGGGACTGCGCACTTAGACCCCAAAGTGCACCTTAGCGTCGGTGGTGTAGCTGTCAATTACAGCAGGAGATTCCAAAGTCGCTCCCCACAATCCTTTGCATCCACAGCAGCAAGGCATTGTGGGACGTGACTTGGAGCTCCCACAGTGAGTGACAGCTATACCCCCCATGCTGTCTGCACATACTGGGGCAGTTTGGGGCCATATTAAGTGTATGTTCCCCCCACAAGCTCAGGACACTATACTGCCTGGGATCGGTCATACAGTTTGGTTAGCAACAGTCTGATGAATAGACAATAACATTAATTAGGGGTTCGCAGAACAAATATTTTCTAGAAGGGGATGCACAGTGTAAAAAAAGGGGGGGGGGGGGTGCCAAGTACGCACGTTAAGTGAAACTTCTGTGTGTTTTGTCACTCTCAAAAGTGTTTTATTCCATCAAAATTATAAATATCAAAGTACAATTTCATTGATACTTTCATTTTCATTCAATTTCGTGCTCGGCACGAAACCCTTTAAAAAAAATAATAATAATAATTACAGTTGCTATATTATATTTATTTATATGTATGTGAAGTGGTATGTCTACACAGCTTGCATGTTGTGCACTTCTGCCTTTTTCATTATACATTTGAGGTTTTCAATTTTTTTTTTACTATTTGCAATTCTATATTTTATAGTGTGTGTGTGTGTGTGTGTGTGTGTGTGTGTGTGTGTGTGTGTGTGTGTGTATAGGTGTTGGTATAATAGAACAATGTGCAGCAGCTCAGACTCTGTGGGTAATAGCGTGGCATGGTGGTCATGACGCTGTCCCCCTGACACGTGTGCTCCGCAGTGAGCAGTCCGGGGGTCACCATGCGGGAGCTGGTACTCGGCACCGTGCAGCTCAGCCCGTACTGGTGCAGCTCCGGCCTGGTGGTGCACCGCATGTTCTGGCTGCAGGGCGTGCAAGGTGAGTGTGTGTGTGTGGAGACCTAGGGACGGGACCTCAGCCCAGCTCCCACCACACGTCCCGGCCGGAGGACCCAGGGAGTTGGTTACAGGCTGTGGCTCTGTGCGCCCGGGGAGCCAGTCAACAGGCAGCTGTAATGTGCTTCCGGTGAGCTGGGCAAACTCAGCACATGCGCAGTCCCTCACTTCCGTTTTAAGGCCTCGTCCAGGGTGCAGGCTTCGGAGGGAGGGCGTGCTGACGTGCGAGCTGCCGTGGGACACAATGTATTCAAATTGAATACTGGTTGTCAGGGTAGCAGCTGCCCTGCCTCCGAAGTACGGAGTTGACGCTGGCTACAGTTTCAATAAACAAACCAAGTCGTTTTTTGAAGCTGCAGCAGCGTCACAGGGACCTCGGCAGCCAATGAAATCATTCTTGAGAATGATTTCAAGACTGCAACTTGGATCCCTAACCTCACGTCTGCAGCCCCGCCCCCTCCCCGCCTCCTCCCCGCCTCCTCAACTCCTGAAAAAGTCTGCTGGGGAGGATGAACACACATCGCCCAGCAGACTGCCGCCCGCCCTCGTGAACGCCCTCCCTCCAACTCCTGCCTCCGGCACCCTGAACGAGGCCTAAATTGTGTTACAAAGAAGACTATTTTACCCTATGAGAATTTTTCAAGACACACCGTCAGCTAAGAAGTTTCACTTCAAAAAGGTTGTGGACCGTTGCATTAGAACACAAGACCACGCCAGAGGGAACACGATAACATAGAAAAAGAGAGATCAAGGGAGCACAGCGAATTTAGGGAACTGGAGGCAGGATCGTGAACAATAATATCAAATTTATTGAAGCATGGTGCCCAAAGAAGAAAAATACAGGAGCACCTCTAAGAGAGGTGCTCCTGTATTTTTCTTCTTTGGGCACCATGCTTCAATATATTTGATTTTTCACGATCCTGCCTCCAGTTCTCTAAATTCGCTGTGCTCCCTTGATCTCTCTTTTTCTATTCACCACGGTTTACCAGCAGGATGCACGCCAAGATCTAAAGACCTGCAGAAACAAGCATCATGGCTCTGTGAGTACACAACTTGTTGCCTGCTGTCATTGAGCTTACTACCCGATCAAGGGATTATGGACATTTAAACTTTGACACACTGTGATACCGGCTTGGATCTAGAGCTGCGGGTTAGTTTACACCTACCTACTGCGATGCTCAAACGGCGGGGCTGCTGTGTGTGGTTTCTTTCCCGCAGGCTCATATCTCTGATTCAGAGCCTCAGTGACTGCAACAGGACATGATTACAGGGACTAATACGCAGAGTCTGATCCATCTATTGTCTTTATAAATTGACATGTCTCTTTCCCGCTTATGACATAATACTCATGTAACGGTATTTCTGGCCCGGCCTGACCCACCCAATCTCACATTGGCCCCTGTGGTCTAACCGGTCCCCATTACAGTGTAGGTATGTCTGGTGGTGCACCTGTTGGCTACAGGACTCCTGAGTCTCCCGCATGATGGTGTGTGGGGAGGACCCGTCCAGACAGGCAGCTGAGGTAGTGTGCTGAGTCTCACCTAGTTCCAGTGCAGCGCCTCCACCTCACCAGGGTCCCTGCGTCCGCAAGGGGATGATCCTGGCGAGGAACTCCTCCGTGGTGCTCCTCTCTGTACACTCATTCCAGATAGATACACGAGAGGGTTTCTGGCTGAACTCATCTTTATTGACACGGCAGGGCAGCTGCCCTCCACAAGGAGTATCTTCAGCCGCTCATCTCGCCAGTGCTCCCTTTAGATAGGTATATCACCTAGATCAGGGATTCACTATTCCCGCAGGAATCACTGTCCTGTGCCAGGTCCCTGGACACAGCCTCCCATGGAGTTACTATATCATAACTGACAGAACTCTTCCTCAACTGGACTTGAACTAGACAGCAACTCAGGTAGAACTTTCCAGCAACTAACTTTAGAACACAGTGCTGTGCCTTATGTAAGCTTCTGAGGCTGACACACCTCTGACATCACTAACCATGGAGTCAGAGCATGTGACCAGTCCCAGCCATACACAGAGCACCCCACCAGGGTGTGAGGGAAAACCTCCATGATTACTGCTGGCATGCCCACACTTACCAGGCCTTACTGCCAGCAGGAGAGATGACTGTAGGCATTTTACATGACCGCTACATTCTCCCCCTGGTGAATCCCATCGACTCGCTGGGACCTAAATTTGCATACCTCTTTCCAGGAAGCACTGCAACACAAAACATAATTAACATCACACAAATTTTCTCATAATGCAGTACAAATGAATACAGTACATATCTCCATCATAAACATTACAGATACATCCTAACATAGATGTATAACAACCAGGGTTACTCCCTTATGGAGTATCCATTAGTGGTACTACCATACCCTCTTACGGTGGCTTGCGCACAGCATGGTCCACGGGGCTTAAAGCAGCAATGCTGTAACCCTCTGTGCGACACTTCTCATGTAACCCGCCAGGATCCCAATCTTTCTCCCCTGATCCTGCCTCCTCATCAGTGCCATATCCCCTATCCTCACCAGTGGAACCCATTTTAAACTCAATTTCTCCTTCCATGAGGGGTTCAGGGACATACAGGTACTCCAACCTGTGGGGCGCTTTGTACTTAGCTATAATAGCCCTCTCGGCCCGGCTGCTCCTGGTTAACTCGGCATTCCCTGCCCTTCCTGGCAACACCCATGACGGGCTCGTCTGTGTCCACGGGGTCAGATAATATCCCAGGCCCCATAGGCTCTATATTATGCTGACATATCTGAAACCATCGTTCCTGCATCTTCCTCTTCTTCTGGGCCGGTGTAAATTCCCCCACCGCCCACCATCGGGTCTCCTTACGTTCCTCAGACCCCCACTCTAGTGAGTCCCCCTCCTCTGTATTCCCCCAAGAAGCTACCCCAGAGGTCCTTGATGAAAGAGGCCTAGACCACCTCTCTTGTTTGGGGCTAACTTGAGACTTAACTACGGCCACACTAGATACCCATCGGGACTCGGATACTTTTCCCAACTGCCCTCCACCCCTCGACCCACCATCAGAGGCATAGCTGTTCAGTCTCTCCCCAGTCCGTTCCTCACCGGTTCCCTGGGACCCTCCCAACATTCCCAAACTGGACGTGGACCCACGGGAAAAGGTGACTGGGACAGGGGCTTTATCTAGGGCATGGGTTTGGGCGTAGGGACAGGTAATGGGCATCCGCGGGGTTCCGACCCGCTCTCTGCCTTCGGATAGTCCCGTATCATTGTGCGGACGTGCCGCTGGTTGGGCCTCACCCGTCTCAGCTCTCCTCGCAGCCTGCCAGCTCTTTGTTGACACAGGTGATCGGGAAGCACTGCCCGATCGCCGAGGCGTTGTGGTTCTCTCTCTGGTCGTTCCGCTACCTCCGCCGGAAGTGACGTCATCACCGGAACCGGATACTCCGCCATCTTGCGATGGATCCCCAAGCGGGATCTCTTCCTCCACAACGACATCCGCCGCCGGAAGTGATGGGTCTGCTCTCCGCTCCGCTCGGGCCTGGGCTAGGCCTTCCTCCGCCGTTGCCACCACCGGCGCCTGGGGAGGGTAAGGATGTATCTCACCGCTCCGTCGGCTCGGGATGGAATCCTCTCCTCCTTCCGCACTGTAAGTCACCACGGCCGTGGGACTCCGCCTCTCGGGTTGGTTCTGCACCGGCGACACGAGACTCCGCTCCGCCGCGACACAGGTAAGTGCCGGTTCTTTTCCAGCACCGCTGAAGTGGTCCGCCGGTAGGCGCATCACCACCGTCGTTAGGATCGCTTGTTCCTCTTTCAAGGAGCCGAACTCCGACTCGGGGAGTGGCACTGCCGCAGGGGACCGACGGTGAGGTTCCGGGTTCTCACCGCGGTTGTAGACCCCTTTCTCTTCAGGCTCCGTTCTGCTCGTTAGGAGCGATCCCCATTCTCCGGGATCAACTGGTTCGGTGCAGGCCGCACGCGGGGCTTCAGCCGTCAGCATGGCTGTGTCCGCTCCCGCCTTGACTACCAGGGAGCCTCCTGGCAATAAATAGGGATATACCCCAATGTCTATCTCGCGCTTTGTTGTGCTGGTTACGGGGGACACTTTGCACAGTGGTCTCTCCTGTTCCATAGATAACGGGGCAGGTGATTCCTTATCTCCAGCTTCACTGGTGTGGTCCGCCGGCTGGGGCATCACCACAGCTGGGTGTTGGTCATGGGAGGCACTAGGTAACTTCTCCCTGAAGACAGCCTGAACTTCAGCAGGGCTCATAGTGATATAGAGTCCCGGCTCCTCCTCCTGGTGAACAGAAATGGCTGATGACTGCTCAAAACTCTCGCTCCCCCTGGTGGAATTTAAAGGACTGGCGGCACACTCTTTCAAGGAGTGACTCTGGCTCTGCACAGCGTCACTCGGCTGGCGGGGGTGGGGTTTAGGTGTTCCCGCCAATCCCGGGCAAGTTCCTGCAATTTTATCATTTGCAGCATTTTCTGCAACTGGCTCTGGAAACTGTACTCCGCAGTAGGCACACTCGGGTACCCACGCCAATTCACCACCTGAAAAGTCACAAGTAACACAAGTGTTGTGCAGACACCTTATCCCTTCTATGAACACCTCCTTGTAGTCTAGTAGCAGCAGGTTGGGGTCATAGATCATACTAAGAGGCAGTCTCAATAGGTTTTGTATACACAGACACAACAGAAAGGGTAGCTTCCTGTTCTCTGATAGCCAGACTCCAAATCCTTGAGGATGTGCTTGACTGCACCTTACAGTTCTATTGGTTTCATTATGAAGAACAGATTTGGCCGACTGCAGTTCTTCAAACAATCTGTCCTTGGGATAAAGCGGAAATGAGGCACATTCTATGAAGGAATAGACCTGACTCTGCCCTGCGTCACTCACAGTGTAGGGGCGGGGCTCTGGTTTTCCCGCCAGTCCCGGACGGGTTTCTGCAACATTTTCCCGCGCGGCCACAGCTTTCGCGCCACTACCCCTGACAGGGCGGGGTTTCTTCATTGGCGCCAATTCCGGCCAATTTCTCTGCAAGTCTAGCAATGTACGCATTGTCTGCAACTGGCCCACGCGGTCTCCCAGGGAAGCGGGAGCCGCCATTTTGCTTTGCATCGCCATTGGATTACTGTGTTCGTTCTGATTGTACAATGGGGCTCCTCTCTGCGGGGCAGCCACCACACCGGTACAATAAAGATTAGCTTCAGATGCACCACCACATGTGTACCTTATCTAGGTGTGACCCAGTGTTGCACTACCTCAGGCTAGGCTCACTCTCTCAGTGTCTGCTGTGACTCCTTCCTCTCAGTCTGTGCTCCCTACGGTGAGTGTCTGGAATGGGCTAGGTACTCTGGCTGGCTCTGCCATGCAGTACTTGGGGCGTCTACCTGTCTTGGTCAGCCTAGCGCAGACCCTCTCCAGGACTCTTGACCAAGTTAACAGGCTGTCCCTTCTGGCATCCTACCAACTAGCACTGCCTCAAGGTGACTCGGTCAGCTATAGCCCGCTCCAGACCCCTCACTCCCTTCAGGCCCCTAGGTCCTTCCCTACGCAGCACAGAGTGGCAGCAGACACTCTCCCTGTTTCCCAGTGTGCCTAGCTAGAGCCTGTCCTGATGACAGATCTGATCTCAGCAGCTCGCCTCCAAATGTAACGGTATTTCTGGCCCGGCCTGACCCACCCAATCTCACATTGGCCCCTGTGGTCTAACCGGTCCCCATTACAGTGTAGGTATGTCTGGTGGTGCACCTGTTGGCTACAGGACTCCTGAGTCTCCCGCATGATGGTGTGTGGGGAGGACCCGTCCAGACAGGCAGCTGAGGTAGTGTGCTGAGTCTCACCTAGTTCCAGTGCAGCGCCTCCACCTCACCAGGGTCCCTGCGTCCGCAAGGGGATGATCCTGGCGAGGAACTCCTCCGTGGTGCTCCTCTCTGTACACTCATTCCAGATAGATACACGAGAGGGTTTCTGGCTGAACTCATCTTTATTGACACGGCAGGGCAGCTGCCCTCCACAAGGAGTATCTTCAGCCGCTCATCTCGCCAGTGCTCCCTTTAGATAGGTATATCACCTAGATCAGGGATTCACTATTCCCGCAGGAATCACTGTCCTGTGCCAGGTCCCTGGACACAGCCTCCCATGGAGTTACTATATCATAACTGACAGAACTCTTCCTCAACTGGACTTGAACTAGACAGCAACTCAGGTAGAACTTTCCAGCAACTAACTTTAGAACACAGTGCTGTGCCTTATGTAAGCTTCTGAGGCTGACACACCTCTGACATCACTAACCATGGAGTCAGAGCATGTGACCAGTCCCAGCCATACACAGAGCACCCCACCAGGGTGTGAGGGAAAACCTCCATGATTACTGCTGGCATGCCCACACTTACCAGGCCTTACTGCCAGCAGGAGAGATGACTGTAGGCATTTTACATGACCGCTACACTCATATAGATTTTTGTAGCACCACTCAGGAGATTCAGTTCTCTAAACTCTACGGGAATAGATAACATGAATGTTCGAGGCTCTATGAGACGTTTTACAGGGGAGATACAATTTCTGGGCACTACTAATCTATGAACTATTTGATACTTTGTTTAATACATTTAAAATCAGCCTACAGGTGCACCAGCCTACCAAGAGAGACATCATTCTCAATTCTCCCCTCCTTGTACTCATGCCTGTTAATTCTCACTCGTTTAGATTGAATCTAATTTGTTACCATTATCAATGGTTTCAAATACCTCATTAAAGTCTCCCGTTTTGGAATTAGATTTACAATGAAAAGTCCTTAATTGGTCTATTGAACACGTACAGCTTACAGTATGTGCAAATACTGTTTCTAGATTGGTAGAGTTCGGTCTAGATTTGGTTTGCTACAAAGTTGTGTGAAATCAGTTTGGGACCTGAAGAAAGCAAGTTAAGTAGAAGATGCTTATTCCAGACAAACTTCCAGGCAGTTATGTGCATATCTGAACAATAGCTTCAACTGGCCCTTAACCACAGTATGCACTTTGTAAACATCCCCACCATTCCCCCATTACCAGGGGGAACAAGTCATTTTCTTTAAAGTCTTGTTATTTGTAAAGGCATAACAATGGGAAACCCAGCAAGAAATGAAACCTCAATCACCAGGAAACAATCATACTGTACAGCGAAAAAGCTGGGCTATCCTGAAAACCTGACCTGTTGGGGGGCGGGGGGGGGGCTTAAGGACTGGAGTTTAGCACCCCTTGATTAAAGGAATACATTTATGGCATACCTGACCTGTAGTTAAAATGCATTTTAACCTGGTCTGTAACTGTTTCATACGCTCATAATATATATTTTCTTTAACTGTGCACGCAATGTCTTGTATATAATGTATACCCTGTTCATTTATGTAACTGTACTTGTAACCATGTATTATTTGTTTTACTCTGTGCCCAGGACATACTTGAAAACGAGAAGTAACTCTCAATGTATTACTGCCTGGTAAAATATTTTATAAATAAATAAATATTCTTTTCAGCCCTTTGCATGCTCTACATGTAAACAAATACATGTGTGATTTAGGAACAATCTGTCCCACGGCACCTTATTTGTCTTGTTGATACTAAAATTCCCAGCATTTAAATACAGTGTGAATGGACAATCATTGAAGTGATGTTTTGTCTTTTTCAGGGCGAATAGAGACGCTAAGGAAACTCTGGAGATGGACTGGTCAGATAAGGTCGAAGCCTACGACATCGATGACAAATGTGGCAGATACAATAATCAAAGCACAGATATCCAATTCCATCCAAACTCTTCTAAATATGAAGACAAGTAAGAAAAAAATATTTTGAGGTTGACTTTAGAACAGGCGTGGACAACTCCAGTCCTCAAGAACTACCAACAGGTCAGGTTTTCAGGATATCCCTGCTTCAGCACAGATGGCTCAATCAGTGGCGCAGTCTTCGTCACTGATTGAGCCACCTGTGCTGATCAGGGATATCCTGAAAACCTGGCCTGTTGGTAGCCTCTGAGGACTGGAGTTGGCCGCCCCTGAGTAACAGCTAATGCATGCAGCTAATAATGGTGCTACGGGGGGGAGTTTAAATCAATACAGTTTGGCTGATTATTACATTTAATTGGCCTTGACCTCTCTCAGCAACAAGCATGGGAGTAGGGACAGTTTAATAAAAAAAATGCGTTATTCCTCATCGTAACTATAGACAAGCGCTACAACTGTGATGCTCGGAAAACATGGATTCAGTGTTGTATAGTAAGGAACAGATGGGAGCAGCTCACTATGCCACTTACTGCCCATAAACAGCGGCCTGTCAAAACATTTAGGCTTTCGCCCACAAGACAGTGGAGTTTGCAAGAAGTGATGAGGTTTTGAATGAGATGTATAGAGGGCTGTGAAGTATCAAGTCTATGAAAAAGACTAACTGTTTTCAACATACATGTCAACATTATGAACATGTATCTTTGAAACTGCTCGTTCTTCGTTCTATTATTATCTATATCTATTATTATCACAGTTAGGCCCAGATTTACTAAGCATTGATTAACTTTAGTAAACTTTGACACAGACTTTTAAAGAAACTGCAATGCTCTAATATTTTCTTAACCAACAACATCGTTATATACAGAATAATTGGGAGATGTCTATGTTTTCTCGTAATGCTCAGTAGGTGGCACAAGAACATTATAGAATAAAAATAAAGTTGTGAAGCCTCACTTGTCCACCAGCACGGAAATGTATGGTGCAAATGTAAAAGTGGACTTGTGGGTAGTGAAATTATCACATATTATACAATGTCTTTAATGTTTTGATGTAGGTCCAGAATGATATTTCAACTTCTAACACATGCCTGTAGGGCAGAATTGTAGCAGCTGTATTAATTCAGAGAAACCCCCCAAAAAAATTGTGATATAAAAAAAATATTCCAAATGTGTATCAGCCACTTCCATTAAAAGATAAGACATGCTTCAAGCTATAACCACGATTGTGTATAAAATGCACGACTCCACATTATGAGACCGGGGAGAGGGGGATAGGAGGGTGTCCTGATTATAATATATATATATATATATATATATATATATATATATATATATATATATATATATATATATAAACTGTGGGTGGTTTTCTGGGTATGCACCTTAACCCTGGCTGTGCTCAAAGCTGTGACCATGCAGCAAGCTTAAGCCTATAGGGAACCATGTTAAAAATGGTTATTGAGGCAAAAAGTGACACTGTGTGCTCATTTGCATGTCATTTCCCAGAATCCCTTGCTGCAGTGGAAGTGCTGTATGCTGGGTGATAATGGGGAAAGGCGGGGTTGCAGACCTGCCTAAGACATGCAGATGAGCATACAGTTATATTTGCATATATATATATATATATATATATATATATATATATACACATTTCTCCTACTTTGGAGGGAGAAAATGGGTACTAGCCAGCCAATTTAATAACAACCATGTTAATTTCTTGCATATCCATTCCAAATACTGATAGGGTTATTGTTTATACAAAATTTAAATATCCCTGAAAAATGGGAGCTGCTTGGAGTTATGAGCAATGCAATAACATACCACGGAGAACTGCCACAAACCTCAGATTGTGATGATGTAAAACTATATTAATAAATAGTCTGATTTAAACAAAACGAATAAATGTAGGACTCGGACACTCACCTTGTCCATTCTTGGGCTTTCAGCACTTCCACACCAGAATCGTGGGCCCAGTACAGCCATGACAATATATACAAGGGAGAGAGGGAGAGAATGGCGTCCATCAACCTGCGTTCTCTGATAGACAACATCCTGCAGGACACTGCCGAGGACCTGCGCTCTCAGTGCTGCACCGTAGATAGCGCCTTCGCTAAGCGCTGCGAGGAGGTGGAGGACGCCAAGCAGAAACTGGAAAACCATCTGACAAAAGTAACATTGGGATTCATCAGTGTGGGGCTGAACATAGGCCGGGAAATAATAATAACTTTATTTCGTAGAGCGCCTTTCTCCCAATGGGACTCCAAGTGCTTCACAATTACAGTATAGCGCGCGGTACGCAGGACATAGGAATGTTACAGACACAGTCCCTGCCCAATAGAGCTTACACTATGTTTCTGGTGCCCGAGGCACAGGGAGATAAAGTGGCTTGCTCAAGGTCACAAGGAGCTGACACCGGGATTTGAAGCAGGTCCCCCTGATTCACACTCCGTGTCATTGTTATCAGTCAGTGTCTTTACTTACTGAGCCGCTCCTTCAGCTAAAACATGTTAATGAGGCAATCCCTGCCGAAAACTTTTGAAAGAGACAATCATTCAAAATACTCTCAAACATATTGATTGCTCTGTTTTTAGTCTTCTTTTTTTTTTTAATTGTTTCTTGGAAATCATATTATATGCATTGGTTCAAACCCATTTTTTCCTATATTGGAAATTGTAGCTATCTTCTTCCATCCAAGAAGCCCAAAACGTACAAGCAGACAGCTCTGGAGTCCGACATCATAATAAGAAAGGTTAGAGTCACTGCTGAGCAAAAGTAAAATAAAAATAGGTTTTTCAAAACCCTCATCAAGATTGCAAAGTGGGAATACGGTTCTATGCCACAACGCCTCTGAACAGGCGTATGTATGTATATCTTTATTTATATAGCACCCACGGTGTACTCGGCGCATTACAAAGACCATACAATACAGGGAATTATAATACAATAAGCGCAAGAAAGTCAAACAAGAGGAAACAAAATCCCTGTCCCGGAGAGCTTACTATCTAAGTTCAAGCTGCCATAGTGGGGACTTCTGATTTACAAATGAAGTCCCTTTTTTTGTATATCAGCTCAGAATAATAATAGGAGGTGTAAACTGCAGAGAAACTGCACTACTTAGAAGATCTACGTGGGGTATTCCCAATGTTGGTTGAGGTTGAAATCAATTAATTTGTAATTGCATTGCTGTCAGATGAGCCTTCAGTTCATAAATAGTGAATAACATTGGTTCTCACAAAAGATGTTGGCCCCATATCTCTTCACACGTATTCCTCTTATCGTAACTATTTGCGTGGTTCTGCTGCTGCTTTCGATCAACAGAGAGGAGCTTTAATGCAGGTGGGGAGATGGGGGATTCTTCGCAGGAGATTGTGGTGGGGAGATGGGGGATTCTTCGCAGGAGATTGTGGTGGGGAGATGGGGGATTCGTCGCAGGAGATTGTGGTGGGGAGATGGGGGATTCGTCGCAGGAGATTGTGGTGGGGAGATGGGGGATTCGTCGCAGGAGATTGTGGTGGGGAGATGGGGGTTTCTTCGCAGGAGATTGTGGTGGGGAGATGGGGGATTCGTTGCAGGAGATTGTGGTAGGGAGATGGGGGATTCTTCGCAGGAGATTGTGGTGGGGAGATGGGGGATTCATCGCAGGAGATTGTGGTGGGGAGATGGGGGATTCGTCGCAGGAGATTGTGGTGGGGAGATGGGGGATTCTTCGCAGGAGATTGGGGTGGGGAGATGGGGGTTTCTTCGCAAGAATTGTGGTGGGGAGATGGGGGTTTCTTCGCAGGAGATTGTGGTGGGGAGATGGGGGTTTCTTCGCAGGAGATTGTGGTGGGGAGATGGGGTTTTCTTCGCAGGAGATTGTGGTGGGGAGATGGGGGTTTCTTCGCAGGAGATTGTGGTGGGGAGATGGGGGTTTCTTCGCAGGAGATTGTGGTGGGGAGATGGGGGTTTCTTCGCAGGAGATTGTGGTGGGGAGATGGGGGTTTCTTCGCAGGAGACTGTTGTGGGGAGATGGGGGTTTCTTCGCAGGGGTGTAACGGAGTGCTCACCACAAACAAGGAGTGACCGCGAGGCCGAGGTGGGGATAGATATAGAACACCAACCCACAGCCGCGTGGGTGCTTCTGGAGTGTAGACATGTCGAGGTAGCCGGGTCAGGGTTGGAGAGGTAAGGATGGTCAGTGATTCTTGCCGAAT
Organism: Ascaphus truei; assembly: GCF_040206685.1. NCBI lineage: Eukaryota > Metazoa > Chordata > Amphibia > Anura > Ascaphidae > Ascaphus > Ascaphus truei. The sequence continues at coordinate 40,223,606 of NC_134493.1, read as the reverse complement.
TTGGGGTTGGAGAGGTGCGGAACGTTGCAGGTACTTAGCCGTGGTCCGGATTGGAGAGATGCGAATCGTCGTGGTACTTTGCAGAGGTCAGGATTGAAGAGGTGCGGAGCATCGTTGGTAGCCGGGGTCAGGAGGGCGGAGTACAGAAGAGTAGCCAAGGTCAGAAACAGAGGAGCTAGGAACCGTAGTACAAGGCAAGGGTATTAGTGAACACTTTGAACATACAAAGGTTTATGCTCAGCCGATGTGCCAGGGGCAGGCTGAGCATATAAGGGAAACAGGAACCAATGAAGTAAGAGGCAAAGTGGAGACGCATCAGTATCGCCGGCTGTGATTGGCAGTTCCGGTACAGGAGACAGGTGTGGGGAAGATTCCTGATGATAAGTGATGCGGTGCTGGCGCGCTATGCGCCGATGACGTCACCACATAGGCGCAACCTGGAGGTGGGACCAGATGACACGGTATTTACATCCGCGCGCCCCTAGGATGGCGGCTGATACCAGATGGTGGAAGGGAAGCATGACGGATGATGGAAGGAGCGGGGGTCCGATCACGGATCGGGGTAAGTTCCGGATGCGCCGAGCGCGTCGCGGATCACGGATCCAAACAAGGAGATTGTGGTGGGCAGATGGGGGTTTCTTCTCAGGAGATTGTGGTGGGGAGATGGGGGGGGGGTTTCCCACAGAGTTCTCCTGTCGCGGTTTTCAAACGTACAATACATCAATATTTATCATCTACAAATAATTCCAAGAGGGAAATCTAAAGTGAATATGTGTAAGCTCTTCATTGCCAGAGACTTCAGCAATGCATTGCTCTTACGGTGTGTTACTGAGTTGCGCTCGCAGTGAAGGTGTTCAGAAGCAAGAGGGCAAGGTGCGGTGATCTGTAACTCCACCAGGGATGAGAAGAAGCCACCTAAATTCTGTGTGCGCCGAGCAGATATTTTTATCTTAATTAATTTATTGCCATATTTTCTTTGCCTTCCGTGCGACATTTACCTCTGGTTTCCATGACGACGTGTTCAGACCAACGGCAGAATGACAGATCATTAAATAAAAAAAAAACCTGCAACATTAAATATATAAATATATGTATACATTTTTCCCCTTTCTGTATTCTGTTCAGGCATTATCCCCATGAAAACACACACCGCCCGTCACTTACTAATGAAACGAGGTGTCCGTACACACACTGCAATACACTACAGAATCGTCCGGTAATGAAGGGGTTAACCTGACTGTGAATGGACTATTATTATTTTCCTTTATTTGCAAAGCACCAACATATTCTGCGGCGTGGTACAATGGGGAGGTAAAGAGGGACATCAATTACAATTACATAAGCTGAAGGACATTCAAACGGGGACAGGCAGGCGCAATCCTATACAGGAGGTAATTAGAGCCCTGATCCTGAGAGCTTACACTCTAAAGCAGAGGTGGTCAACTCCAGTCCTCGAGGGCCACCAACAGGTCAAGTTTTAAGGCTATCCCTGCTTCAGCACAGGTGGCTCAATCAGTGACTCAGTTGAAGGCTGAGCCAACCTGACCCCTTGATGGCCCTTGAGAACTGGAGTTGCCCACCCGTGGTCTAGAAGGAATAAGGGGCATTGTTGAAACTAAAAGGTAGAGTGGCTGCTCATTGTGGGGGTAAAGTATGTCTCAGGATGGGGTATGGTTGAACCGCATCACTGGATCCATTAAGGTTTGGGGGGGGGGGGGGTGTTAGCATGGATTTTGGAGGCTTATATCCCTGCAAATATTCCATCACGTACATTGTTTTTAAAATTAAAAAACCAGGATGAAATAGAATAGGAAGAGATCAGTAACATATGAATGGGGTTTCTTTCTAAACAGACGCTTGAAGAAATTGGAGGCCAAGAGAATAACATTGCTGCTCTCAAGCAGGCTATCAAGGACAAGGAGACACCAATGAAAGTTGCTCAGACTAGGCTGTATCAGCGGTCTTATAGGCCTAACGTGGAGCTCTGCAGAGACCCTGTGCAGTTCAGGTGAGTATTCAGGATACAGAACACATTACCTCTCTTGTGCATTGATTTGATAGCCTTAGTTCCTGGCACCTGCCTTTTAGTGAAGATTCTGATCCCAAGGTAATAAGCAACCCGTGTACATTGCTGAAGTCTTTGAAGATTGATGAGATGCTGGTTGATAATGTGTCCCCATCAATTCAAATCATACACAGCTACACAAACTCCAAGGGGACTGTGAGTCGTGATCCAGCTACTCTACGGTGTCTGTTAAAATCAGTTCAAGAAGAAACTTTGGCTTTGATCGTACTAAAACATGCAGAGCTGAAATTAAGAATACCCAGAAACCTGTTTTGTAGTAAGAACGTAGTAACGAAGAATAGATTTGATCCGCGGGGTATCTGTTTTGTTATTCAATGTCTTCTCAGCTAGCATGCCGGTTCCCCTGTTCTGGCCTGTGTCCTGTTGCAACCCAATAATGTAACAGTAGAAAAGAAAAGACAGCCGCACTGTGGGGTTGTGTCACTTCACCAGCTCAGCCTTTATACAGCTTAACATAGGGGCAGAAACAAAAACACACAATTGTTTTGTTTTTTTGAGGGGCAGGCGGGGGTGTCCCTCCCTTCATATATCTTACACACCTGACGAATGGAGGGCCAGCCTGCTGCAATGTTTGTTTATGCAGCTATGTTAAGAAGGTATTTAAGCGCATCACAGTGACAGTATAGCGCACAGTACGTAGCACATAGGATTGTTACAGACACAGTCCCTGCCTTGCAGAGCTAGCAATCTATAATGTAGGTGCTTGAGGCACAGGGAGATAAATTAACTTACCCAAGGTCACAAGGAGCCGACACCGGGAATTTAACCAGGTTCCCATGCTACAAACTCAGTGTTATTGTTAATAAAGTCAGTGCCTTTACTCAGTGTGCCGCTCCTCCTCTCATATAGACACTGACATAGCATGCAAAACATCCCCAGCACAAACAAAACTTGGCTCAGGGGAATGTATTCACCGCCGCACAAAGAGAAGAAGTCGCCTACATTTGATATGGATTGCAACCTTTCAGATTGAATTTTGATTCCATTGTTGGTAGAGGTCATACAGTATAACTACAAAAGAAATGTGCAGCGGAACATTCAGCTACCGAGGTGACGATGAAGGGGTTAGCAGTATGTCACACTGACTGGCAACTTAAGGCAATAAAGTCATCCTGCGGCCTCTTTAGAAATACTTTAGATGTATAGTTTGAAGTTCTTACATTCATCGTTTGTGCTTTCTGTGAGACCTTGGACCCAAGTACCGGGATTTGGCCATAACTGCGAGAAACGCTTCTGAAAATGAAGTTCTTTTGTAGTTTTTATGCCACTTCTAGAAACGAATGAATGGACTTTTCTCTGAAGTGGGGCAATGTGTATAAAAGGTGTCCTTCCCCCAACAATGGGCTCTGCAATATGTCCGTCCCTACACTGGAATCGGCAAAAGCGTGTTTGCTAAAAGATGAAAAGGAATGGAATTAACATTTTGATATGAGAACAGATTTTCCAGCAAGATGGGGTTGCTAGGCTATCTTTTCACTTAGGCCAGGGGTGCGCACACTTCCTGCGCTGTGCCCCCCTGCCTGCTCTCCCCCTGAGTCGCACCCCCCCTTACCTTTAATGCAGCATCAAATGACGCCGCTAGGTCATGTGACGTCAAGTTACATGACCACACAACGTCATTTGACGCCCGTCGCCATGGAGATGCGTGGACCGAAGCCTGGTAAGTGAGTTTACAGAGGCCTTGCGCTGAAGAGCACGGGGGCCTCTGTAACCGCTGCGTCCCCCCTAAAACTCGTGCCCCCTAGTTTGTGCACCCCTGACTTAGGCTGTTATTCTAGATCAGTGGTGTGCAAACTTCTTGCCTTGCGCCCCCTACCGCCCCCCCCCCCCAACCTGGTCTGAAGAGCCAAATTATACCGCGAGGCCATGTGACATCACGTGACCACTCAGCCTCATTTGATGCCACGTTGCCATGGCGACACGTCACTGAAGCCGACATTTAATTTAAATGCCTTGGGGAAGAGCACAGGGCCTCAGAAATCGCCGCGAAGTCTCCAGAAAAATCTTGTGCACCCCTGTTCTAGATCGATCAAAGCCGCCATCCAGGCCGTTTTCAGCCGAAGATCTCCATGGACTTCAGTGTGGGTTTTTTCAGCTGAAAACAACCAGAACGGCTGCTTCAGCAAACACAGTATTAACTCTTCCGATTCTGTTAGCAAAGCATATATCCTACGTGAGGAGTGGCCAACTCCAGTCCTCAAGGGCCACCAGGTTTTAAGTATATCACAGCTTCAACACAAGTGGCTCAAACAGTCTCTGCTTCAGCACAGGTGACTCAATCAGTGGCTCAGTCTTTAACTGAGCCAGCTGTGATGAAGCAGGGATATCCTGAAAACCTGACCTGTTAATGGCCCTTGAGGACTGGAGTTGCCCACCCCTGGTTTATTGCATTTGGTGAATGGCTCATGTAGGTACTAGTCACCGGTCTAGGACATTTGGCCTCCGGCGCTTTACCGTGACTCTCTCTCTCTGCCACCGGAAGCTGCCAGCCGCTAAAGTAAGTTAAACCCCCTACCGTAGGCCCTTAGTCTAAAAACCCCAACCCTGAGACCCCCTACTCTAACTGCTGAAACCCCGTAAATTAACCCCCTACCCTAACCTCTAAAAACCCTTATATTAACCTCCCACCCAACCACTATACCCCTTAAATTAACCCCCTACCCTGGCCACTAAAACCCTTATATTAACCCCCTATCCTAACCACTAAAACTCCTTATATTAACCCCCTACCCTAACCACTAAACCCCTTATATTAACCCCCTACCCAAACCACTAATAAAACTTACCTTAAATGTGGCCGGCGGCGGGGATTCCAGCGGCGCAAGGTCCGTCTGCAGAGAAGCAGCAGCAAACGGCCGCGATCAAATGTCCCATTCTGCTAGTCACTGTGCCAGTGCATTGAAATGCTGCTCATCGATCTCTGAAACCTCTGCTGTGCAGCTGTCCCATGCCTCAACTAATACTTAATATACAGTTGACGTGTATTTTTCAGTAGTAAGTGTGCCTAGTGTTCTTGGTAATGTTGACAAAGCCAAACCCCAGTGTCCGTTGTAATCTCGCACCTGCCGTGTATGAATTTGATCTTGTTTTGAATGTTCAGGCTGATCAGCGAAGTCGGAGAACTCACAGAATCCATCGAGTTTCTAAAGCGTAAGCTGGAGGATTCGGAGCAGTCTCTGAGAAACCTGGAAGACACAAGGATGTCTCTTGAAAAGGAGATCACCAACAAGGCCAACAGCCTTTTTATTGACCGGGAGAAGTGCATGACACACCGCACCCGCTACCCTGTTGTACTGAAACTTTCTGGGTACCAGTAGAAGCCACCCAGAAAATGACAAGCACGTCTGAGTTGTTTGTTTTGCGGCATAAAAGCGAATCGAAATTAGTAAATTATAGGGAAAAAATTAGATTTTTTTTTAATCATTAAAGTGTTGCTTTTAAATGGGATGTTTATATTTTCATTTTTGCAGGAATAGTAATAATCTATGTTCGCATAGTACTAGCTGTATACACAGTGCCGTAAATAGCAGGTACCATTAAACCCAAAAGCTTAGAATCTATTTTGTGTTTGTTGCATGGGGGGGTTGTTTAGATGATTCAGGGTAAAAAAAAAAAAAAAAGACC